>NC_045438.1:79157678-79167440 GCF_002776525.5 Piliocolobus tephrosceles | reverse complement strand
TTTATTTATTTATTTATTTATTTATTTATTTATTTATTTATTTATTTTTGAGACAGTGTTTCACTCTGGTTGCCCATGCTGGAGTGCAATGACACAATCTCGGCTCACTGCAACCTGTGCCTCCCAGGTTCAAGTGATTCTCCTGCCTCAGCCTCCTAAGTAGCTGGGATTACGGGTGTCCACCACCACGCCTGGCTAATTTTTTTGTATTTTTAGTAGGGATGGGGTTTCACCACGGTGGCTGCGCTGGTCTTGAACTCCTGACCTCAGGAGATCCTCCCACCCCGGCCTCCCAAAGTGCTGGGATTACTTGCGTGAGCTGCCATGCCGGGCTTCATTTCACCTTTTTTAAAAGAAAGGTATTATAAATGTTTTTCAGCTGCATGTCTCTCAGCAAACAATATGGCTAAGTTTTATAGAATTAGTGAAACAGAAGCTGTAAAAATTTTCATCCACATGGACCACTTACTATCTAGAAAATCTTCCTAATCACCATTGTTGTGTCCATCATTGACGGATCTGCTTACGTCTTCATTTTTAATTATTTGTGCAAATAGTACAAATAGAGATATTCTTCACCTTCTACAACTTCATGCCAGAGGCTTTGGTGAGAACTTACTCTAGATTTTAAACATCTAGTGTACACCATTAGAAAGTGGCATTCCTTCTATTATGACACAAGATCACTATTTTCTCCAAGTTCTGTGTGGCATTTTTAGTATTTACTACCAGGCAACATTAAAAATGCATTTTTAATGTTATAGCAAAATGTGAAGCATTGTGAAGTGTTTGCTTTCTCCATATTTACTATTCCAAATAACATCTTAATTCTACATGAACTGGGCACAGGTAGTCTGACATCACACATTTTCAGACATTAGTCCTGCCTCCTCAGATTGCACACCAGTTGTTTGTAATGGAATAACAACCACAACATTTATAAATCACTTTGCAGTTTACAATGCATGTTGACATATATGCCATTCACACCAAAATAGATTAGCAATGTTCAGCTGAGTTCAGGATTCTGAAATAATCATTTATCACGAGTATAAAACGATTATGGAACAACTCCAATTTTAAAACAAGGAATAAATGGGGCACATTATGCAGCTATGCACTAACTCACCCTATCTAGGCCAGATTTCCACATTTTTATAGGTGGTTCCTTGGCATACCTCATGGTTATGTCCTTAATTGGATGTTCCCATCAGAATTACCTGTAAAGCACATAAAAATACAGAATCTTGGGCTCAACACCAGCTCTCTGGAGTTACGTGCTGTGTGTAGGTAAGAGAGAATTGATTTCCCAATTTGGTACATTTTTACAAGGCTTAATTAATTGATTATGAGGCACATATTTGATGGTGGAATTTTGCACTTGCAATGTTTTACTTTATGGAAACAAAAACTTTTTATATTTTAAAAAATGTAAGCCTAGGACAAACTAGTTGACATCTATTCTTTAGAAGCAGCTAATAAATAACAGGAAATAGACTGAATTTATCAGCATGGTAAAACTAGCCATAGGATAGAATGACCTTATTTGCTATTTTTATTAGAGATACTTGTTTCAGTCTTGATATTAAATATGTTTATAAAAGTACAGAAGCCTCAATCAATCACATTTACTTGCTAATTTTGACTTTCTCGTTCCATCCTTCCTTTGCATTCTTTTTAACTATTTATTCTTTGTTGAACCTGAAATATGAGAGAGAGAGAGAGAGAGAGAGAGAGAGAGAGAGAGAGAGATTCAGAACTTTCCAATAAGAATTACCCTAAAAAACCTCTAATGTGTAGTCTTTTGGAGAAGTCTTATCCCATTCTTGTGTGACTTAATAAATGCTTTTTCCCTCAAAATACTGATATCATTCAAGGTGGATGAATGTGACCATGCTTATCTATTTCAAGCCCTATATATATTTAGTTTTACTGTAAACATTAGTAGACATTGTAACTGTATATGATGATACTCCTTGTTTTTCATTGGGAGAGTAGAATTCACATATATATAAATAATGAACTGGCTGCTAAATCCAAAATATTTTTGACTTGCAAAATCCTTAGACCGGAAGGTCTTAAAAATTTATAAAACAATTATCTCATTGAGACAGCAATTCCCTCGGTTGCCCAGGCTGGAGTGCAGCGGCACAATCATGGCTCACTGCAGCCTTGACTTCCTAGGTTCAAGCAATCCTTCCACCTCAGCCTCCTGAGTATCTGGGACCACAGGCACACAACACCACACCAGGCTAATTTTTCTACTTTTTATAGAGACAAGGTTTGACCATGTTGTCCAGGCTGGTCTCAAACTCCTGAATTCAAGGGATTCTCCCTCCTTGGCATCCTAAAGTACTGGGATTACAGCGGTGAGCCACAATGCCCAGCACAGAGTGGTGAACTTTATGAGCAAGCTTACTTGCAGCATGGAACACTGATGTCATATTGGACAACTGAGGCCACAGGAAACCACCTTCTACCTTGTACTCCTGGTCTTCCTACAGGTACACACACACCCCACTCTTGGTAGAAGTATGTTACCACAGTGTTTCAGATGAATTAACGTATCAGCTTACAAATGGTTTCCACCTCTTAGTAAAATAATTATTTTATTTTTTCTCTTTTCCTGACTGTCACCTCCTTCATCAATATGCAGTTATTTTCTGCTAGTTTTCCACATCACAGGGCTTAACCTCTCTCACCAAAATGACTGTCTCTGGCACTGAGATTTGTTCCTTGTTTTTCTTCTTCTTTAACTCTGCTTCAGGCACCTTTATGTATGTTTTCATAATCCTCCAGAGACTTCTTGCTTTCCTGCTAAAAGAAGGGATAATTCACAGCACAAATATCTACTTCAGTTTTCTTCCTACCCTATGAGTACTAGGAGGATAGTGCCATTTCCAGTAAAGTTTGTTTCTTCATTTTTCTCTTCTTTCCTGAGGTGCAAAATAAAAGACTAAGAAGAAAAAAGGGAAGTGATGCTTCATCCAGATGTGGGACAGAACCAAAACTGGTCTCAATATAACTGAGTTTCAATAGACACTCTCTTTGATAGATCAAATTAAGTTTATTTCTAAGCAACAGCCTCGAAATATTTTGATTAACTATTACAGAAACAAAGAATCATTAGATCCCAAATGACCATAAGCATCATCTTTGAACTTCTCATCTTATATGAAAACAAATCTTGACTTAGTGCCCCTAAAGCAACTAACAACACAGTTTTCCTTTTGTCAAACGCAATATTATATACATTCTTTTTTGTTTACCCATAAATAAAGTATTGGTTTATCAACCACCTTGCTTTACAGATCCTAACAGTAATCATTGCCTAGTTTGCTAGTAACTATGAGATGATCAGTGGAAGACATTAATGAATCCAGAAACATGTCTATGCACTGTACACACAGAGATTTCATAACATAGTCAAGATGGTAAGGATATTTCAGAAAGATCGTTTATTAATAATTGATGAATATAACAACTGGATAACTAGTCCAAAATAATAGAGTTGCTTCCATACCTCTTACCGTACATCAAACTTAATTTTGACTCAATCGCTGGAAGTAAAAATATAAAAGTAAATGAAAATATAAAAGTAGCAGAAGCAGTCATGGCAAGGTTTTAAAAAGAAATCTCCTGACCATGGATGGTCTTTCTATATATGATACTTATCCTGAAGCCATAAAACAAAAAAGAATTGAAATTTTAATTATATTGGATTCAGTAATAATAGCTATATTCAAGTTTCACTAAAAGTAAGGTTAAAATCTAAACAAAAAATGGAGGTACAAATATTTGCAAGTCACATTACAAACAAAGGCACTAATTTCCCCATATATTAGAAGACAATAAGAATAGCAATGGTACAGTAGAAAACTGGAAAATAGTAGAAACGGTTTACAGAAAAGTATTAAAAATAACTTCAATATATTTTAACATATGCAACTTTGCTCTTATTCAAAGAAATTAACATGAAAATTTTAAGACTATCCCATTTTCACTTCTCTATTTGGCAAAGGTCTAAATGTTTGTTAACAAAATTGTGTTGGTGGGTGATATGGTTTGGCTGTGTCCCCACCCAAATCTTATCTTGAATTGTAGCTCCCATAATTCCCACATGTTGTTGGAGGGATCTGGTGGGAGATAACTGGATCACTGGAACAGTTTCCCCCATCCTGTTCTCGTGATAGTGAGTAAGTCTCATGATAATTGATGGTTTTATGAACAGAAACTGCTTTCACTTAGTTCTCATTCTCTCTTGTCTGCTGCCATGTTAGACGTGGCTTTTGCCTTCCACCATGATTGTGAGGCCTCCCCAGCCACATGGAACTGTGAGTCTGTTAAACCTCTTTTTCTTTATAAATTACCCAGTCTCAGGTATGTCTTTATCAGCAGCATGAAAACAGACTAATACAGTGGGGTTGTGAAAAAAGAGGTACTCTAATTTATTTTGGAGGGGGTGTAAAAATTTTTATAATAGCCGTGGACAAGTTGTCACTAATTAAACCCCAATAAATGACCTTATACTTGAAAAGACATTAGAGTCTTTATTACAGTATTCTACTTTTAGGAATTTGTGTTAACATTACTCATTACACATTAGTAAAATTTTGTTCATTCAAGACTATTAATTGAAGCACTGTGTTGAACTGGCAAAAATTTGGAAAGTACCCTATATGTTTAGCAATATGACTGATGAGCTACAATTGGATAGTTCCTTACAATAGAATAATATGCAGATTAAGTGACATAAATAGCAAGGCATTAATGCAGTGCTCATGCTACATTTCATGTGTCTGTATGTAGCATGCTATCACCTGCATATAAGAATGTTTCTATCTGTGCATGCATTTGCTTGATATGCATAGAATATCTCTGGAAATATGTAGTATTTTGTTCATGGAAAGGGTCTGGATGGATGGCAGACAAGCATATGTCTTTTCTACTTTTTCAATTTCATGAAGTTTTTAATTTAAGATGTACATTAAGTCAAATTACAAACTCAAAATTTTGAGTTGCATAATCACATTTTTGTAAATATTTTGCCTAATAAAGGTTTGCCTAATAAAGGTTTTTATATTTGTAGCTCATTTAACATAAGAATTCTTAACATAGAGATAACATATAAAGTAATTTATTTATCAATTTCAGATAAGTTATAGTAAGGGGTCTCTGGGACCATCACTTCCTCCAGAACTTAGGACCTTCCAGGCGACTGACATTTTATAATGAACTTTTTATATCTGGTTTTCAATTCATTACCCTAATAATTAAAGCCTGTGTGCCTCAGATATAAAGTTGATTAGTGAAAACTCCTTATACTAATATTGCTTGTATTTAGATATAAATAATATATTTGTAATAATAGTGTAGGGTAAATATTTGGCTATAATTTCTTTTTGTTTAAGGTTAGTGGACTATATTTGCTTGAGAATTAGGCAGAAATAGCCAGTCTCCCTATTTCTGCTTAGGCAGCCTGAACACTAAATACCTGGTAATTACAGTCCACCCCCTCTTTGTATGAACTCTGATCGAAAGTCAGATTCAACCCCACTGGCCTTATAAGAGAACTGGGCCATGACAGGCAGGGATACGCTGGTGAATTCTCTCTGGGTCAGAGAGCAACAACCAGACAAGTACTCACTTGTGCAATTCCTGCATATTAACGACCACTGATAGAATTTTTTCCTTGGCCTGATAAGAAAGGATTCCACTTTCTGAGGACAATACACAGCACCCCTTCCCAGCAGTCTGTGGAAATCCTAACCTTCTTGGAGTGAGAAAAATCATTAAATTCTACCATCTCCCTTTGTCCAGAAACCTCCACTTTTCCTCTCTACTGATCCTGGGAGGAACAGGAGATGACATGAAAGTTAGCTTTTGTTTTTATTCATATACTGGGTCCATGACACTGTATGAATAGTTGCTTCATAAAAAGGGGAGAAAACCTATTTGGTTTTATATCTGAATCTGCAAAGTTAGTTTCACCTGAAACTTAAAGATATATGCATCATCCTTTTCCTTTAGCCAAAAGCTGAGGTACCTCAATAAGATCATGTGCAGAATAGGAGTTCAATTTTTGTTGAATTGAACAGAGTGTACTTGAGACCAGGCAGATGATGCTTATGTCATTATAATTCCTACCCAAACAGAAGACTGGCAGTATAAAACATAAAACCTCCTCTCTACGTTTTCAATCATTCTCTTTCATAAGGACAAAATAATCTCTAATTAAAGCAAAGTTCATTTATATTCAAGTAGAGATAATATGCAACCCTCCCATCCCCCTCAAAAAAGACTAGTTCTGTATGATTGCAATAACATCTAATCAGTTACAGTTTGTGTGGTTTCTTTTTTTCCTTTTTTTCCAGGAAGCTAACTACATTTACATGATCAGCATGATACATATCAAAATACTTGTTAATGTGAACTCAATTTGAATGATACCAGGGGTTTTAAGTTTTATGGAGCTGATTTACCAGGTAGAAGTGCTTGATTTTTTCCCCCCTTGTCAAGATTTAAAAAAAAAAAATTTGGAATTTAGGAGATAGTGATAAGTTTAATTAAAGTGGAACTTTAAAAGAGTATTTAAAAAGGAGTTATTTTAAGATGCCTAAATTTCAGTAAGTCATTATACAAAATAATTATGGTAGCTAAAGGAATTTTCAAACTTTACAAATGTTCACTTGGTGTCTTCATTCTTCTTTTTTATTTCTTTAAGTCTGATTCCAGAATTTAAGTTCCTTTTGAAATTTGAAAGTAAATATTTGAATTTACTTGTTCTCCCACTTTAAGTTTTTTGGACCAACACTGAGAGAAATAAACTTAAAACATATTGAAGACACTGCATTTTTAAAGTCTCTTTATAATAGCAGCTTACCCTCTACCTACATGATTTATTGTAGATTCATTGTACATGATGCAATTGATCAGAAATCATAGTCTTAGCGTTAGCAATATAAGTAAATGGCTTTTGCTTTTCTATATGTTAATCGACTCTTCTGGCTTAGATCTCAGGGCCAAGATTCTATTCTCACTTCTGTAATCCTGGTCATTTACTCAGAAGTGTAGGCAATACTGACATCCAAGGCAATTCTTGATATACTGCATATATGAATTTCTGTCCTATACTTTTAAAATTTTTCTTTATTATATCTTTCTTGTTTCAACAATATTCTGAATTAGTTAATTAAATCTCATGGGCGGTATTTTTATATATAGTGAACTTCAGGATAAAGATTCTGAAATACTTCCCTGCTTAAGAGACTTTAACTTACTTTTGCATATGAACTTCCAATAAGTTAAACATACAGTGATGGTAATAGTGATCGTTCATAGCACCCATCACTGAAACAGGTTGCATTAGAGGCATTGGGTTTAATAGTCTAGTCTTTGTAGTCAACTTTAATAGGGAGCAGGTCCGTAGACCTCCTTGGTTCACCTGGCAGGAGCTCTTTTTCATAAAGATCTTGAGACTCTCTGAGAGTTGTGTTTCTCTTTTGTTCAAAAATATGTTTCAATTTACAACAAATTAATAAATATTTGTTATGTGAATGAATAAATACATAAACTTACATGGTTAATTTTACAACAAATCAATACATATTTGTTAAATAAATGAACAAAGACAAACCTTTACATGGTTAATTTTATAAAGTTTTGCTAATTGGTCAGGAAAAAAATATTACTTTTCCCCTGTGATGTGTGATGACAGCCATCTTCCACCTTTCAGTTGCCACTTAACAGCAAATGATTTCTTATGCTCTAAGATTTTACTCTGTGAACAGTTTCTTGAAGTTTAAATTTATTCTTAATGAGAAAATCTCAGTTAACGTAACAGAAAGGCATTGCCTGAAGAAGCAGAGAACAGATACTAATGTAAGTATCAAATAGATGTTATTGACCCTATTGAAAAAGGTGAATATATAACCTATATTAATCTCATGCTTCCTAAGAATTGAACATTGGTATAACTTTTTAAAATGTATATATTTTTCATAAACTATTTTTCAATTTAAGTGAAATTACAAAGAAAGACATTGATATTTTCCTTAACCTCCTATAAGTATCTTTTGTTTGATAATTTTTTTAATTTATAAGAGAAAATTAATTCCAATGTAAATGTTTTTAATAACATTCTAATTTTTAGCAACCTATTTTTTCAAGATAGGCTTAATGACATGAACATTCTTCATATTGTTTGAAGTTTGAAAGCTCACGTGATGCCCCTTGAATTCTAAGTATTTCAAAGTATATCTCTTAAGGATAAAGATATTCTCCTAACTATAAAGCTATACTAATTTTAACTTTCAAAATCAGAAAGTTAACATTCATGCAATAGTATCATCTAATCTAGAGATGTTAGTGACATTTTTCCAATTTTCCCAATAATGTCTTTTATTTTAAAATCCTGTCTGTTTCAATATTATTCATTAGATTTATTTTTTCAGCCTTTTATTCCCTTTTAATATGGAGCAGTTCCACAAATTTTCTTTGACTTTCTTGACCTTGATATATCTGATGTATCTGAATAGTATAGAGCAGTTATTTTATAAGTGTCTCTCAATTTGAGCATGTTTGATGTTTCATTACTATCAGATTCTCATATGCCCATCTGGAATAATACTTAAGTGATATTGTATTTTTCTCAGTGCATTACATAAGAAGGCATATTATATCAATTTGAGCCATTATTGGACATGTTAATTTTGATCAGTTAATTATTTGCCTGCCATATTTCTCTACTGTAAAGTTATTACTTTTCTCTTTGTAATACGTGTTTTGTAGGGATATGCTCTGAAATATGTAAATCTCTTATTCCTTAACAAGTTTTCACTCACTAGTTTGTGTCTGTTAATAATTGTTACTATAGTGAAAGTTAAATGGTGATTTCTTCAACTATCATTTCTTCTAAATTTATTAGTTGGCATTCTACAGTAAGTAAGAGGTTTTTTTCTTTTATTTTCCCCCTATTTTTGCATTCACTTATATCAGTGTGGACTCATGGATTTTAATTTTCTTTAATGAGTTATAATCCATTATTATCACTGTTTTGAAGTTCAAAGTATCCCAGCTTTGGCCAGTGGAATCCCCTTCAAGCAGCCCCTAAGGCCTTTTGACATGTCTCTGTCATTTTTTGATTACATCCTTATATTACAGCATAGGATATTCCAGACTCATCTTGTACATTTTTTTCTGAGCCAGCCTAGAATCAACCATTTTTCCAAGTCTTGGATCCTTTAATTTAGACACGAAGATATGGTTGGTTCATTGTTACTGGAGAGGCGTTGATTTCAGGTTCTCTCAACAGATGGAGCTAGCAATTCTATACTGGTTTCCCTGTCTTGCTCACTCTTGTTCTCTTTTCCTCTTTCCCTCCCTCCTTCCCTCCCTCTCACTCATTCTCTATGTGTGCCTGTGAGAGTGTGTATGTGTCTGTGCAATCTAGTTATATCTATTATTTCTACTTCATCTGTCTATATATCTAATCCCTTCTTTTCCTTCCTTCCTTCCTTCCTTCCTTCCTTCCTTCCTTCCTTCCTTCCTTCCTTCCTCCCTTCTTTCTTTCTCTTTTCTTTCTTTCCTCTCTTTCTTTCTCTTTCTCTTTTGTTCTTTCTTTTCTCTTCCTTTCTTTCTTCTTTCTTTCTTTCTTTTTTTCTCCTTCCTTCCTTCCTTCCTTCTCTCTCTCTTTCTCTCTTTCTCTTTCTTTCTCTCTTTCTTTCTTTCTTTCTTTCTTTCTTTCTTTCTTTCTTTCTTTCT
>NC_045438.1:79152392-79157668 GCF_002776525.5 Piliocolobus tephrosceles | reverse complement strand
TCTTTCTTTCTTTCTTTCTTTCTTTCTTTCTTTCTTTCTTTCTTTCTTTCTTTCTTTCTTTCTTTCTTTCTTTCTTTCTTTCTCCCTCTCTCTCTCTCTCTCTGCCATTTGTACATGGCAATACCATCAATTCTAACCCAACACCAGAGAATTTATTCTAGCCCTCCTTCTTTCCATATTTATATCTCCCAACTCTAAAAGTAAGAAACCTGACCCCCATTATCCTCAAAATATTTACTTGTTTGTTCAATTCACTGAAACTGCCAAACCTTTCCACTGCAAAATCAAACTTACTGACTAGAGTTCAATATTTGCTTACATTTCTCTTTGTTGGTAGCCTAGGACATGTTCAAAATATGTTCTTCGACATTACTTAAGTTTTGACTCTTTTTCCACCCTTTCAATGTGGTTATATTATTGTTGATATATTATTATTATTGTGGTGGTGGTGGTTATTGTTTAATATGTAAAACATTAGTGTGGTCTCAGGAATTCTCATGCTAATAAGGAATGCTCAGGTAATTATTTCTTGCAGTCCTCACTTTCACTCATTCTTAGCCCCAATTCTTTTCATCCTGTTTTATTTTTACCACCTATACCTTCTGCCACGTTTCAAAGCTTTCTTTTAACATAATCAATCTTATGAATTTGTTTTATTATTCCAGTCTCTCTCTTTTTTTTTTTTTATTATACTTTAAGTTCTAGGGTACATGTGCATAACGTGCAGGTTTGTTACATATGTATACATGTGCCATGTTGGTGTGCTGCACCCATCAACTCATCAGCACCCATCAATTCATCATTTATATCAGGTATAACTCCCCAGTGCAATCCCTCCCCCCTCCCCCCTCCCCATGATAGGCCCCAGTGTGTGATGTTCCCCTTCCCAAGTCCAAGTGAACTCATTGTTCAGTTCCCACCTATGAGTGAGAACATGCGGTGTTTGGTTTTCTCTTCTTGTGATAGTTTGCTAAGAATGATGGTTTCCAGCTGCATCCATGTCCCTACAAAGGATGCAAACTCATCCTTTTTTATGGCTGCATAGTATTCCATGGTGTATATGTGCCACATTTTCTTAATCCAGTCTGTCACTGATGGACATTCGGGTTGATTCCAAGTCTTTGCTATTGTGAATAGTGCCACACTATTCCAGTCTCTTTTTTAAAAATGTCTTCTCTCTCTTTCTCTAGATATATGACATATATATATTTACCTGTCTGTGTGTGATATCTCCCCTCCTTTTTTACACAAAATTTGATTCCTATAGGTACTTTTTTAAGACTTTTTTTTTTTTTTTAGAGCAGTTTAAGGTTCACAGCAGAATTGAGAGAAAGGTACAAAGATGTCCTATATGCTCCCTGCCCACCCCACCCCACATGCATACCTCTCCATTATCAATATTCCCCTCCGGAGTGGTACATTTGTTCAATTCATGAACCTACAATGATATGTCATAATCACCCAATGTCTATAGTTTACATTAGGTAAACTCTTTGTGTTGTACATTCTTTGGGTTTGGATAAATGTATAATGACATATATCTATTGTTATAGTATTATACAGAATATTTTCACTGCTCTAAAAATCCTCTATGTTCCTCTTAGTCATCCCTTCCCTCTCCCAACCCCTGACAGTTACTGATCTTTTTACTGTCTCCATGGTTTTGACTTTCCCATGTTACATAGGTGGAATCATGTAGCACTTTTCAATTGGCTTCTTTCACTTTTTAATACCCATTTAAGGTTCCTCCATGTCTTTTTATAGCTTGATAGCCCATTTTGTTTAGCACTGAATAAATCCATTATCTGGATGCACCACACACAGTATTTTGCATTCTTTTTTTAAATTCTGTTTACCTACTGAAGGACATCTTGGTTGCTTCTGACTTTTGGCAATTCTGAGCAAAACTGCTATAAATCTTTGGTATGCAGGTTTTTGTGTGAACATAAGTTTTCAACTCTTTTGTGTAAATACCAAGGTGTGTGATTGCTGGATCGTATAGTAAAAGTAATTTAGTTTTGTAAGGAATTGCCAAATTGTGTTCCAGGGTGACCGTACCACTTTCCATTCCCCCCAACAATAAATGAGAAGTCATTGCTCCACATGCTCTTCAGTATTTTGTGTATTTGGTGTTCCAGATATTCGTCACTCTAATAGGTATATAATGGTATCTCATTGTTGTTTTAATTTGCAATTTCCTAATGGCATTTGATGTGAAGCATGTTTTCATATACTTATTTGTCGTCTGCATATTTTCCTTGGTGAGGTGTCTGTTAAGTCTTATTTTTAAATTAGATTATTTTCTTCTTGGTGCATTTAAAGAGTTCTTTGTATATTTTAGATAACAGTCCTTTACCAGATATGTATTTTGCAAATATTTTCTCCCAGTCTACAAATTGCCTTCTATTCTCTTGATATTATATTTTACACAGCAAAATATTTTATTTTAATGAGGTCTGGCTTATCAATTTTTTTTTCATGAGTTGTCCCTTTGGTATTGTACCTAAAAAGTCATCACTATACTCAAGGTCATCAAGGCCTCTTTCTATGTTATTTTCTAAGAGTTTTATAGTTTTCTACTTGACAGTTAGGTCTATGATTCATTCTGAATTTTTTTTTTATGAAGGGTATAAAGCCTATGTCTAGATTCCTGGTTTTGCATGTAGTTGTACAGGTGGTCTAGCACTCTTTGTTAAAAAGGATTACATTAGCTTCATTATAGTGCTTTTGCTCCATGGCTCATTTCTGTCCACATCAGCAGTCCTAGTAGTTAGTCTACTACAGGCCACGTAGGCCTTCTCAGTCTTCTTTTATAGCCAAGTCAGACACAAATAGGGCAGGAGCAAGAGTCAAAAGTGCACATTGGGAAGTGAATATATATGGCATATTTCATCAGTTGACCATATGTGTGTGGGCCTATTTCATGGCTTTCTATTCTGTTCCATTGATTGCCAATACCACACTGTCTTGATTATTTTAGCTTTATATAGTAAGTTTTCAAGTTGGGTATCATCAGCCTTCCAACTTTGTTCTCTTCCAATATTGTGTTGGATATTATGGGTCTTTTGCTTCTCCATATGAACTTTTGAATCAGTTTATAGATATTCACAAAATAATTTGCTGGGATTTTGGTTGGCAATGCATTGTAGCTATACCTCAAGGTGGGAAGTACTGACATCTTAACAATTTTGAGTCTTCCTATCCGTGGACATGAAAAATCTCTTCATTTATTTACATCTTCTTTGATTTTATTCATAAATTAACATAAGAATATATGGTTCAACTGCAAAAAATACAAATACAAATAAAAAGAAAAAACATACATACCTCTAAATAAAATTTCTCTTTTATCTTTCTAATGATGCATTTATTAATTGGTTACATGCATTTTCTTTAGTAAACTATCTCTAATCCCATTTGAAAGTGGCTCAGTAGAAATAGAATACATAAATAAAGATTATTTTTAATCAGCTTGTCACTAGTCAGACTCTTTCTTATAACTAGATGTTATTGTTCTATTATATATCACTGAAAAAGATACAAACCTAAAATTTCACATTTTAAAGCAATAATATTATCTCTCACAGTTCTGTGGGTTTACTAGATCCGTCAGGATCGTTCTGCTGTTCTCACTTGGGACTTTATGGGGTGGCATGCAGATGTTAGCTAGGAGTGAAGTCCTGTGGACTTTCATCTAGAATGCTTGGATGACTGGGCCAATCTCTCTCTCAATATTGTCTCAGGGACTCATTTCAAGTGGTCTTTTCACAGGGTAGCCAGACTCCTTACATGGTAATTCACGGCTCCCAAAATGTAAAAGTAAAAGCTGCCAGGCCTTCTTAGGGCATAGCCCAGAATGGAAAATGTTACTGTCTCCATTTTCAATTAGTTAACACCAGTCACAGGCCAAGTTTAGATTGAGGGAGAGGAGACAATACAAAGACATAAACACCAGGAGGCATAGTTTATTGTGGTCTATCTTTGTTGTGCTCTTCAACATCCCACTTACATTCAGAAGTACAAAACAAAGAGCAGATAATTTCTCTTTACTTCTGCTATTTTCACAAAACAAAGCAATCTTCAAATGATTTCCCACTTCTTAAATGTGTCCTGGTTAACTATATGCTTCCGTTATCTGCTTTCTTACTTCCTAGAGTTGTTTAGATTGCCAGGGCCAATGGCCAAACCATGAACATTTACTGGCCAATATTTGTTTTCTGCAAAATGTATTTTAATACACTGGATGCATCCCAAAATTATGCCTTATTTTTGACTTTCTTTTTCTTTTTACTGTGAATAGAAATTGTTTAAGAGTCAAAAGCCTTGACAGCTGGGAATCTGCTTGTTTGTTATTGTATCACTTGCCTTGTACATAGTAAGTGATAACACATACTTGCTGTATTCAAAATTGAACGGATCCTACAGTGAAATCTTTACGTCCCATGTTTTTACTAGGTCCAGTGAGAAACTTGGCTTACACAAGATGTTGCTTTCTCAATAACTGCATTCCTCCTTCATAGTGGCACAAAAGCTATATTTATGTTATGAGCTCCCCAGTCTTAGGCAACTTCATATGGAGAGCCTGGAATGAGATTATGCCTTTAGCTTGGAAGTCTATACCTGAAAAGTCTCAGCCTGAATATTTCCTTTTCTTTTTTTAGCAATTACTATCAGAATTATTCAAGTATAGAATACACTAGAACCTCCACCAACATGTTCTCTTCTTGAGCCAACTTTGTTAAATTTAATCTCCTGATGATTAATTAAAGTAACAAAAAACTCCAAAGAAAAATCAGTTTAGATTTTAGTAGACAATTTTTCTAGACCTTATTCTTTTTAATCAATCACAATATTAAAAAATTATTTTTAAACAATTGTTTGTGCAATTCATTTTCAATGTAAAATCCTACCTGCACATTAAAAAGGCAGGTGTGTGCTGTAGCTAGATTTCATCTGATGGCTAAATTTTCAATATGTGTCCTACTAAATCTTGATCTGTGCTCTGTGACTCTTTTAAACTCTATCAATGGGGTGCCTTCCAGAAACTGAACTAGTACATTCTGTGCTGAACTCATCTCAGTAGGACTTTTCTCTATTGAACATTTTACAGCAACTTTTCATTCAAATGTGTGGGCATTTGTGTATTTTAGCAATTAGGAACTTATAATATTTAATAATATGAAAAATAATTTAAAGTGATACTAACTTGGATTATAAGCTATATATGAGGGTTTTTTTTTTTTTTACCTTTTTTTTTTTTTTTTTTTTTTTTTTTT
>NC_045438.1:79099396-79152292 GCF_002776525.5 Piliocolobus tephrosceles | reverse complement strand
TTTTTTTTTTTTTTTTTTTTTTTTTTAGTATAAGCAAGAGAAAGCAGTTATCTTCAATGAGGAGAAGGCACACTACTCCATGGCTCATTTCTGTCCACACCAGCAGTCCTAGTAGTTAGTCTACTACAGGCCACGTAAGCCTTCTCAGTCTTCTTTTACAGCCAAGTCAGCCACAAATAGGGCAGGAGCAAGAGTCAAAAGTGCACATTGGGGAGTGAATATATATGGCAATTTCATCATTTGGAATATATTCATTTATAACTTTGAAAATTCCTTTATGTAGCTGTGTAACTAATCAGTGAGAATTATTTTACATACTTTAACTAGGTTCCAAGCATTACAATGCAGAACGATTGGTACAAATTTTCAGATGACATATGTCAGTGTCTGAAAACTTATAATTAAAAAGAAAACTCTAAAGGAAGTCATGAGAGCCTAGTTACATTAGACAGTCTACACACACACACACACACACACACACACACACACACACACCTTATGTAATTTATAATTTTTAGCTTTATTCATCTTGAACTTTATTCCTATTGACTTTGCTGAGGAGTTACTTTTTTTTCTTTTTTTTCTTTTTTTTTTTTTTTTTTTTGTCTTCCTTTCCAGGCTAATTTGATCTTCAAAGCCTCCCTGACAGCTTTATCCTGTTCTTTGACTCTGGCTAGGCCCTTGAACCCACTCAATTAATTACACAAGAGAGTAATTTTCCCTTTGTCAGCAAGATCTTGCTTTTTACCAACATTTCTCTAGCTAACTTTTCCCTTGTTGGCTGAATTCTATTTCATTGTCTTAATAAGTAAACAAAGAAGAATAAGAGAAAAAACAGCACTCAAAGAAAAAAATGAAAATTATTACTAATTAATATTTTCTATGTTCTTAGAATGCTTTGGATTTACTGATCAAACTAATTTATATTGTATTAGTTTACACTAGGTTATACCAAATGCATGCTAGTAATGGGTGAAAATAAATATTTGCATAAGTAACTCTAATTGAAAGAAAAACAAAGTGTCATACTTTTATAAGAACATAGCCAATTTTTATATACTGCTTTTTATTTGTTAAGCACAGATCTATGGGTTTTTCCTTTATTAAGTCATTTAACTCTCAAAACAGTCCCCTGAAGTAGTTTTACCATCCCTCTTTGCAGTTGAAGAAACTGAAGTGCAGAAAATTTAAATCACTTGGCTGAGATCATACAGGAAGAACTGAGAGCTGAAACTGTTTTAATAGTCCATAACCTTAACCTTTAGAGAACGGTCACTACCAGCATATCTTGGAGACATTGCTGGTTCAGTCCCTAACCACCTCAATAAAGTTATTATCACAGTAATACAAGCGATATTAGTATTTTGGTTTCCCAATGCATATAAAAGTTATATTTACACTATACTATAGTCTATTAAGTATGCAATAGCATTATGTCTTTAAAAACAATGTACATACCTTAATTTAAAAAGACTGCTAAAAATGCTAATGAACATTTGAGCCTTCAGCAAGTTGTAATCTTTTTGCCTGTGGAAAATCTTGCCTCAAGATTGATGGCTGCTAACTGATTAAGGTGGTGTTTCTAAAAGTTGAAGTGGCTGTGGCAATTTCTTAAAATAAGACTACAATGAAGTTTGCCATATCAATGGACTCTTCCACTTATGAGAGATTTCTCTGTAGTAAGTGATGCTGTTGAATAGCATTTTACCTGCAGTAGAACTTCCTTCAAAATTGAAGTCAGTCCTCTCAAATCCTGCCACTGTTTTATCAACTAAGTTTATGTAAGCAATATTCTAAATATTGTGTTTTCATTTCAGCAATGTGCACAGTATCTTCTTCACTAGACGTAGATTCATCTCAACAAACCATTTGCTTTGTTCAATCATATACAGCAACATCTCACCCATTCATGTTTTATCATGAGATTGTAGCAATTCAGTCAAATCGTTGGGCTCCACTTCTAATGCTACTTTACCTGGTATTTCCACTACATTTGCAGTTATTTCCTCCACTAACATCTTGAACTACTCAAAGTCAATCATGAGAGTTGAAATCAACTTTGTTCAAACTCCTGTTAATGTTGAAAATTTGACCTCCTCCAATTAATCACAAATGTTCTTAATGAGATCTAGAATGGTGAATTCTTTCCAAAAGGTTTTCAATTTACATCACCCAGATCCATCAGAATAATCACTATCTATGTAATCTTTAGCTCTTGGGAATGTATTTCTTAAATAATAAGACTTGAAAGGTGAAATTACTCCTTGATCCATGGACTGCAGAATGGATACTGTTTTAGTAGGCATGACAACAATATCAATCTTCTTGTATATGGCCATCAGAGCTCTTGGGTGACCAGGTGCATTGCCAATGTGCAGTAATATTTAAAAAGTGATTTATCCCTTTTTTTTTTTTTTTTTCTGAGTAGTGGGACTCAACAGTTGGCTTAAAATATTCAGTAAATCATGCTGTAAGCAGATATGCTGCTATACAGGCTTTGTGCTTGCATATATAGATTTATATAATCTACTCTACTACACAGAGTAGATTTAGCATAATTCTTAAGGCCTCTAGGATTCACCATTTTGGAATGGTGAATGAGCACTATTTTCAACTTCAAGGCACCAGCTGCCTTAACATCTCATAAGAGAGTCAGCCTGTCCTTTGAAGCTAGGCATTGACTTCTCCTCTCTAACTATAAAAGTCCTAGATGGCATCTTTTTTCAGTAGAAGACTGTTTGTCTTCATCAATGATATTAACTAGATCTTCTGGATAAGTTGATGCATTTTCTATATCAACACATGGTGTTTCACTGTGCACTTTTATGTTATGGAGGTGGCTTCTTTCCTTAAACTTCATGAAGCAACCTCTGTTAGCTTCAATAATTTTTTCTGTAGTTTCTTTACCTCTGTCTGCCTTCAAAGAATTGAAGAACATTAGAGCCTTGCTCTAGCTTAGACTTTGACATAAGGGAATGTTGTAACTGGGTTGATCTGTGCGGACTACGAAAACTTTCTCTATATCGTCGAAAAGGCTGTTTTGCTTTTTTATCTTTCATGTGTTCTCTGAACTCGCTCATTTAATTTCCTTCAAGAACTTTTTTTTTGGCATTCACAATTTGGCTAACTGTTTGACACAAGGGGTCTACATTTCCACCTCCTATTTCAGTTTTCAACATGTTTTCTTCACTAAGGTTAATTATTTCTAGCTTTTGATTTAAAGGGAGATATGTGGGGCTCTTCCTTTCACTTAAACACTTAGAGGTCATTTGGGGTTATTACTTGGCGGAATTTCCACATTGTTATGTCTCAGGGAATAAGGAGGCTTGAGTAGAAGAAAAGAAACAGGATGGTTAGCCAATATAGCAGTCAGAACACACACATTTATTGATTAAGTTCATCATCTTATCTGGGTATGGTTTGTGGCAAAACAATTACAATAGTATCATCAAAGATCACTGATGACAGATCACCATAGAAGATATAATAGTAGTAAAATTTTGAAATATTGTAAGAATTACTAAAATGTGACATAGAGACACAAAATGAGCATATGCTGTTGCAAAAAAAATGGCACTGATAGACTTGCTCAATGCAGGGTTGCCACAAACCTTCAATTTGTAAAGCATGCAGTATCTGTGAAGCAAATAAAATAAGGTATGCCTGTATTAAGAAAGGTAGTCAAGAAAGTATTAGCATTTGTTAAATGATACCAGCTATCCTGATAAATACTGTACATACATTGTCCCATTTACTCCTCCAAACAACTATATTTTGAAAGTACTAATATCCTTATTTTGCAGGGAAAAAAACAGATTTTTATACTCTCACAAAACTTTACCAAATTTAACAACTACTAAGATGCAGATTATGTTAAAATTTGGGTCTATTACACACAAGAGTTCCATTTTATTACATTTTTGCAATATTGGTGGGTTTTAAAGTAAGTATTAAAATAATCTGTACTCGGTATTTAAAAAAAATGGATGTGTGCATTGGGTGCGGGAACCCAAAATGAAAAGAGAATAACGTACTGGGATACATAAGAGTAGAGAACATCATAAATAGCATCCTTTGTGTGCTTTTTCTAGTAGGTAGAAGAGTTACTGAATGGTTCCAAGGACAGAGTAGCCTGAAGAGATATGAACATTTTAGAGAGACAACTTGGGCAACAATACATAAGACTGACAGGAAAAATGTGGTTTGAGATGTGTTAAAGATGTAATATTCAAGGTGTGAACACTAATTTGATGTAGGATGTAAGACGAAATAAATTGTTTAGTCTAAGGCTCAGTTTTTTAACTGGTATACTGAGTAAAAAATGAGGCTGTAGACCAACATAGACATTTCAGGTAGGGAAGCAACTTTGGACAAAAGAAGATGAGTTCAGTCTTGTAAATGTGTTACTTTTGAGCACTTTTAGATCATCCAGTTGGAGATAGTCACAAATACTTGGCTGTATAGGTTTGGCTTTGAATATAAAGATTTTGTAATTATCATCATAGAGGAGATAGTTGAAGTTATGGAATTGAATTAGTATCCTAAAGAAAAAAACATGCAAAATAGATTCTCTAAGTTAAATGCAGCAAAATCTCAGTAAAGGTCAAAGAAATACAAGCCAGATTTTAATAGGTTCAAAATTAACCAGACAATGAGAAAAATGGAGATAGAAAGACTAGACCTTGGATGGAAGGTCAGAAAAAGGGTCAGGAAAAGCGGTGAAATTTTATCATTGTTGTTGTTCTTTTTAAGAGTGATGATTCTTACTTTGCTTATTGTTATCATTTAAAGTAAAAACAATATTAGATTATTTATAATGTTGGAGAAAGGGGCAAATACAGAATGAGATGTAGAAAAATGGGAAGATAGGGATACCTCACAAAATGAAAGAAAACTGATGGGAAACTAAATCAAAATGCAGGTAGAGGTCTGAACCTTGAAAGGAAAATGAAAGATTTCTTCATCTGAGGCTGGAAGAGAAGAGAGTAGGCAATAGATGAAGAATGATAGCTATGGAAATAATAATTTCATATAATAATAATTTCAAATTACATATCTTTATTTTTCTTGGAACTATTGGAGGCAAATGTATATGCTGAAAGGTGCTAGAATTGTTACATAATGACATTATGTAATCAAACATTAATTATATAAAACATAATTAGCAAGAGTTAAGGAAGCCACAACCCCATGGCACAGGTAATTTATCAAATGAAAGAGCAACCTCTGGTAATATGTACCTTCCAACTGAAGAAGGACTAGAGGGCGACCTCTTGAACTCAGAAGTATTTCAAATTTCCCACTATCTGACAATTAGTTTTAACTTTGTAGTGCAGGGAGTTTGAAATAATGAAGACAGAAAATGAAAACTACTTTTGGTCAATGAAGTATCGAAAAACTGTATGTAAATGATGTGAGTTACTTTCTCTTTGGGGAGATATTTCACATTTGAATTCTCAGTAATTAAAAAAAATATGGATAATCAAATATTGATAAATAGATTTCTCACTCTGCCATAACCAAATTACATTTCTCTGGGATTTTTTTTTTTAAGATACTCTAGTGTATTGGAACCCTTAATCTAAGACTATATATTATATTTTTTTCCTGTAGAATGTATTCCAGAATATGACACTCATTGGAAATGGTGATAGAAATTTGAAATTGCTTGTATGCTGGATTATGTTTATTGATTTGCATATGTTGAACCAGTCTTGCCTCCCAGGGATGAAGTCCACTTGCTCATGGTAGATGTGCTGCTGGATTCGGTTTGCCAGTATTTTATTGAGGATTTTTGCATTGATGTTCATCAGGGATATTGGTCTAAAATTCTCTTTTTTGTTGTATCTCTTTCAGGCTTTGGTATCAGGATGATGCTGGCCTCATAAAATGAGTTAGGGAGGATTCCCTCTTTTTCTAATAATTGGAATAGTTTAAGAAGGAATGTTACCAGCACCTCCTTGTACCTCTGGTACAGTTCGGCAGAGAATCTGTCTTGTCCTGGACTTTTTTTGGTTTGTAGGCTATTAATTATTGCCTCAATTTTAGAGCCTCTTATTGGTCTATTCCGGGATTCAACTTCTTCCTGGTTTAGTCTTGGGAGGGTGTATGTGTCCAGGAATTTATCCATTTTTTCTAGATTTTCTAGTTTATTTGTGCAGAGGTGTTTTTAGTATTCTCTGATGGTAGTTTGTATTTCTATGGGATTGGTGGTGATAGCCCCTTTATCATTTTTCATTGCGTCTATTTGATTCTTCCTTTTCTTCTTTATTAGTCTTGCTAGCGGTCTATCAATTTTGTTGATCTTTTCAAAAAACCAGCTTCTGGATTCATTGATTTTTTGAAGGGATTTTTTGTGTCTCTATCTCCTGCAGTTCTGCTCTGATCTTAGTTATTTCTTGCCTTCTGCTAGATTTTGAATGTGTTTGCTCTTGCTTCTCTAGTTCTTTTAATTGTGATGTTAGGGTATGAATTTTATATATTTCCTGCTCTCTCGTGGGCATTTAGTGCTATAAATTTCCCTCTCCACATTGCTTTAGATGCAGAAAAGGCCTTTGACAAAATTCAACAGCCCTTCATGCTAAAAACTCTCAATAAATTCGGTATTGATGGGATGTATCCCAAAATAATAAAACCTATTTATGAGAAACTCACAACCAATATCATACTTAATGAGCAAAAACCTGAAGCATTACCTTTGAAAACTGGCACAAGACAGGGATGCCTTCTCTCACCACTCCTATTCAACATAGTGCTGGAAGTTCTGGCCAGGGCAATCAGGCAGGAGAAAGAAATAAAGAGTATTCAATTAGGAAAAGAAGAAGTCAATTTGTCCCTATTTGCAGATGTCATGATTGTATATTTAGAAAACGCCATCATCTCAGCCCAAAATCTCCTTAAGCTGATAAGCAACTTCAGCAAAGTCTCAGGATACAAAATCAATGTGCAAAAATCACAAGCATTCTTATACACCAGTAACAGACAAACAGAGAGCCAAATCATGAGTGAACTCCCATTAACAATTGCTTGAAAGAGAATAAAATACCTAGGAATCCAACTTACAAGGGACATGAAGGACCTCTTCAAGAAGAACTACACACCCCTGCTCAATGAAATAAAAGAGGACACAAATGGAAAAATATTCTATGCTCATGGATAGGAAGAATCAATATCATGAAAATGGCCATACTGCCCAAGGTTATTTATAGATTCAATGCCATCCCCATCAAGCTACCAATGACTTTTTTCACAGAATAGGAAAAAACTATTTTAAAGTTCATTTGGAACCAAAAAAGAGCCCATGTTGCAAAGACAATCCTAAGCCAAAAGATCAAAGCTGGAGGCATCACACTACCTGACTTCAAACTATATTACAAGGCTGTAGTAACCAAAACAGCATGGTACTGGTACCAAAACAGAGATATAGAACAATGCAACAGAATAGAGTCCTCAGAAATAATACCACACATCTACAACTATCTGATCTTTGACAAACCTGATAAAAACAAGAAATGGAGAAAGGATTCCCTCTTTAATAAATGGTGCTGGGAAAACTGGATAGCCATATGTAGAAAGCTGAAACTGGATCCCTTCCTCACACCTTATACAAAAATTAATTCAAGATGGATTAAAGACTTAAATGTTAGACCTAAAACTATAAAAACTCTAGAAGAAAACCTAGGCAATGTCATTCAGGACATAGGCATGGGCAAGGACTTCATGTCTGAAACACCAAAAGCAATGGCAACAAAAGTCAAAACTGACAAATGAGATCTAATTAAACTAGAGAGCTTCTGCACAGCAAAAGAAGCTACCATTAGAGTGAACAGGCAACCTACAGAATGGGAGAAAATGTTTGCAATCTACTGATCTGACAAAGGGCTAACATCCAGAACCTACAAAGAACTCAAACAAATTTACAAGAAAAAAACAAACCCATCAAAAAGTGGGCAAAGGATATGAACAGACACTTCTCAAAAGTAGACATTTATGCAACCAACAGACACATGAAAAAATGCTCACCATCAGTCTCCATCAGAGAAATGCAAATCAAAACAACGATGAGATACCATCTCACACCAGTTAGAATGGCGATCATTAAAAAATCAGGAAACAACAGGTGCTGGAGAGGATGTGGAGAAATAGGAACACTTTTACACTGTTGGTGGGAATGTAAACTAGTTCAACCATTGTGGAAGACAGTGTGGCAATTCCTCAAGGACCCAGAACTAGAAATACCATTTGACCCAGTCATCCCATTACTGAGTATATACCCAAAGGATTATAAATCATGCTGCTCTAAAGACACATGCACACGTATGCTTATTGCTGCACTATTCACAACAGCAAAGACTTGGAACCAACCCAGATGTCCATCAATGATAGACTGGATTAAGAAAATGTGGCACTTATACACCAGGGAATATTATGCAGCCATAAAAAAGGATGAGTTCATATCCTTTGTAGGGACGTAGATGAAGCTAGAAACCATCATTCTCAGCAAACTATCACAAGGAACAAAAGCCAAACAGTGCATGTTCTCACTCATAGGTGGGAATTGAACAATGAGAACACTTGGAGACAGGAAGGGGAACATGACACAACAGGGACTGTCGTGGGGTTGGGGAAGAGGGAAGGGATAGCATTAGGAGATACATCTAATGTAAATGACAAGTTAATGGGTGCAGCACACCAACCACCAACATGGCACATGTATACATATGTAACAAATCTGCATGTTGTGCACCTGTACCCTAGAACTTAAAGTATAATAAAATATTTTTTAAAAGAAATTTGAAATTGCTCTGAGTTCATAATGAAGAATGACCAGCATCTATTATTGATCAAATGAAATTATCCTCTAAACAAAATCTTGACCTTTGAAAGTGCTTATTTGACTTTATAACGAATGCAATAACCACATCACCTTTGGTGCTCAAAAACCGTTGAGTGGCTCTCTACGTCTGCAGATTCTTAAGAGTTGGGTACGTGAAACAGCTATTTCTAGGTAAAGTCGACCCAGCCAGTGTGAGAATAAGGTTTGATAAATTATTTCTTCCAGTATTAAAGTTTAAATATGAATTTCTAGGTGAAAGATCCTAGACTTTCACCATTGTAGCAAATTTATATGCTTGTATTAATTTGTGAGAATTTTAATCTGTACATTATCAATATGTAAATAAATTCTACTTGGTTGAATTAAATCTGGTAGATAATTTGGGACAGATATGAAATTTGAATGGCATTTTTACTAAATTGACACTTGCTTTACTGACATGGCCGGCATTGGATACAAACAAAATCTCCCTAGTGATTCTAAGATAATTTTTAATACCTCCATTGTACTTCATTTTGTATCAAGTCAAATCTTATCTAACTAGCTATTGCATATCTAGTGACAACAGCCGGCAATATTTAAATTCAAAATCCAACGTTGTCCCACACACGAAATACTTTATCTTTTACCTTTGACATAACTGTAGACTTTGTATCAAAACAAAACATGCATATATGTAAAAATATTATAATTTTTTTATAAAGACTTTTCTAAGTAACTGAATAAATCACATACATTCAAAAGGAACTCTTTTCTGGAATTATTTGGTGAGTGTACACAAAATATGAAATTTTTACAAGAATTGAGATAAATTGGTTTTATATCTTTCAGAGTAAATTTAGGAATAATATATGACTGACTCAGACTTGGTCATTGATGGCATACATCCTGAAGTTTAATTATTGTTATCATTTGGCTAGTTATGGAAGATTTTTAAAATGGTTTAACATTAGAATATATGTGTGTGTATATGTGTATATATATGTATGTATGTATATGTATACTTTCTTTGTTCCCATCTGCTTACAGATTTCATTACACTATTCTTACAAATAAAGAATCATATCAGCATGCATTACTTTACTAGTAGAGGCTTAATTTCTTCAAGACATACACTGAGAAAGAAAGACAACTTAACAACTGGTAAGTTGTATGCATTGTTTAGGATCACTTTAAAGCAAATCGTTTCCTTGTCAACTCTTCTTCCTAGCACCTAAGTCGTATCTGTAAATAGCTTCTATGATAACCATTTGCTTACATGTCCACTTGAAGAAAAATGCAAAACATTTTCCTGTTGCTTATTGGGAGACCCCAAAGTAGAAAGCAGAAGTATTTCTTTATCAAACTAGCCTGACTGCTATCTTTCCCATTAAAAAGAGTTTTCAGGAATCCTATTTTTGTCCCTAATCAAATACTCAAGAAGTGACCCTTCAGACACGTGCACGTACTTCCTTCCTTTGCTAAAACTTTCTCGCTAAAGCCATGAGTACTCTGCTGACTTTTAGCTCAACAATCTTCTGCAAACTGCAACTCCCATTCGGTTGTTTTGGATTGATAGTAATCTCTCTGCACATGTATTCTGATATATACTGATGTGGTAGCCAGTGTTTCAAATGCCAGCGGAAATGCAATCCTCTGCTAGAAGGAAGCACTTATAAACTGGCAAAGAATAAATGGCTGCCATTGGGAATAAGTGCTTGTCATATCAAAGCTTTGGCAAACATCTATGCTTAGAAGATTTAGTCTAATGAATTTCATCCACACCTACCAGATGTTATATCTAGAATTTTGCCAGGTGTTTGCACAAATATATATTGCCTGGAAAATCTTAGGAATAAATGACATTTAAGTTTGGAATTCATTAAAATTATATTTTATTAAAAAGAACTGGCTTATTGAAATCTACAAACATATTTATCTATGCTCACCATTGTATATTTTTGCCAAGTTGTTGCTGATATTTTAACACAGAACAGAATTCATTTGTTTTCTGATATTTTATACCAGAAATTCCTAGTATGTCTATAGCAAATATAAATGAAGAAAAAGTTGTGAATGATGGCACCCAGAAACTACTTCCTAAAGCATTATTTGTTTAATCCTAGGAGTTTGGGGTTACCTCTTTGATTGTCTTTTTAAACTTCTCTTTTTAGGAAAGGTCAGAAGTTGCTTAAATTAATATGGTCCTCCTCAATTAAAATCCTAAGTTGGTTTCTTGGTTGCAGTCTAACAGTATATCCGATAATTAGAAGAGGAAAGCGAAAGTAGACAGTCTTGTTAGGTGTTAACACCAGAGAAATTTTATCATCCAGTAAAGAACAAAACCTGTCTAGAAAAGACTTAAGCTGAATTACCTGTTGCCAACAGTTCAAAGAAATCAAAGCAGGATTAGTAGTAATGACAAAACAAACACATTGCATTGTCTTCAGCATAAGTGAGGTGCAGAATATCTGTACTCACTGAAGATCAAAGTATAATTTTCAATGAAAGTGCAGCATGCTTTCCAAAAAAGCATTAGACTCCTAAAAGGAGAAGGAGTTCAAGTTTCATTTTTTCCTAATGTGATTCTCTAATAAAAGTGTCAGATTTAGGTGTTGAAATGTGTAATCTTAATATTACAGACTTTGCAACAGTAAAATATCCTTTTTAGTATATGTTCTGACTTGTTAGTATTTGAATAGAGACACTGTGAGAAGAAATATTTAAACTATCAGTAGAATTATAGGGAAACAAAATAAATGCCAGCAGACACTTTCGTTCCTTGAATTTTACCCCTTTTCATAGTGGGTAGCTGGAGACCGGGCTATTTCTCAGAGAACACTCATCCTAAAAAAGCCAAGACAGAAAGGTCCTTAAGAATATGCCTTTGGTCACCATCAAAAGGAGAATGCTCAGATCAAAAGGTGCTTACTTGATCTTGATAACTTATCTTTTGGGATCTTTTTCTACTCTATTATATCACGACATTCTTGCCTGTCAGTGAAAATATTATTTCCCACATATGCCATCTTCTCTTACCCCAAGTTGGTTTTTACTGTTTGAAATGAACTACTCCTACATTTTTCTTTTTCTTCATACTTTTTTCAGTATTATTATCTAATTCTGAAGACTTTCTTGACCTCAAGACACCTTCCCCATATTGGATGGTTAGATTCTCCTCCATCTTATATCGTACTTACTAAAGATGACTACCATTATACATTTGTTTATCACATTTTCCTTTAGATTGTGAATTCTTGAGGGCAATAGCTATGCCTTTAGTTGACGACATTCTCATTTTTTAAAAAATACTGTGTGTTTGGCAAATGTTACCTGAACGTCACAAGGTAAAGCTTAACTGGCAGGTTTTTAGTCCTGTCCCCCAAGTGAATTCATTTGTGCCTTATCGCCCCAGTTTGGCTATGCATCTCTTAGAGTATCTGGAAAGTAGCAGCTGGGTATATTGAGCTACTCAATATGAGTCCCTTTCAAGACTTCTGGTGACATGGAAAGGCCACAAACTACAGTCAACATATAATAAGGTGATAATGGATATGATGAGAAACAATTAAAACTGAGGTTTTGATTTTACATTGACTTGTTGCCCTAATGTATATGTTAATAGAGATGGAGGTAAAGATCGAAGGTCAGAAGGCAGTTTTACTTTTCCTCTTGTGAGAAAAACTGAGGTTAAAGTTACCCCAGTTTCACTTCAAAACTTCTCCCTTTAATACTCCATTGTGCCTAAAAGCCCAAGTAGAAAGAAAGAGAATTCATGAAACAAAAACTCTTTCCCTAAATACAATACTGTATTACTAAATGCTTGGCCAATACACAAATATTTGTGACTATATTTTTTCTAGTTCCTCCTCAAACTTTACTGCTATATCCACAAAGTTGTCTTTCACCTTGGAAGTGTTGTTATTGTGTCCCACAATCACTGAATTGAAAAAAAATATATACAACTTTTTATTTGTAATCTACTGTCATTTGAATTATTCTCAAGTTTAGAGTCACTAAAATGAAACCTATAGCTATTGCAGATATTTTATATAATTTAGGAAAATTATCAGGTCTTCATGGGGCTAAGAAGAAAATACCTTTTTCTGTAGTATGTTGTTTATTTGGAAAATACAGCACAAATTAGTTGAAGTCTTTGAAATAAATTAAATTTTATTACTTCCACTTGATAGAACACTTATGGCATCAGAAAGAACTAGAGTTTGAATTAACAGACACTTGCTTTTAATCTAGTTGCTCTATCACTGCATATCTGTGGTGTACCTACAATGTGGTACTCACTTTTACACAACTGGTAAGACAATGGTGAACAAGAGAAATATCTTATTGTTATTATTGTAAATTATTAAATATGTGGCCAAATATTTGTGAAAAATATTTCCTCTTAGTTTTTTTTTTTTTTTTTTTTTTTTTTGAGACGGAGTCTCGCTCTGTCACCCAGGCTGGAGTGCAGTGGCCGGATCTCAGCTCACTGCAAGCTCTGCCTCCCGGGTTCACGCCATTCTCCTGCCTCAGCCTCCCAAGTAGCTGGGACTACAGGCACCCGCCAACACGCCCGGCTAATTTTTTGTATTTTAGTAGAGACAGGGTTTCACCGTGTTAGCCAGGATGGTCTCGATCTCCTGACCTCGTGATCCGCCCATCTCGGCCTCCCAAAGTGCTGGGATTACAGGCTTGAGCCACCGCGCCCGGCATTTCCTCTTTGTTTTTACTTGCTGTACATTACCACTATTATGATAGAGGT
The DNA here is from genome assembly GCF_002776525.5 of Piliocolobus tephrosceles. Classification (NCBI taxonomy): domain Eukaryota; kingdom Metazoa; phylum Chordata; class Mammalia; order Primates; family Cercopithecidae; genus Piliocolobus; species Piliocolobus tephrosceles. The sequence continues at coordinate 79,138,712 of NC_045438.1, read as the reverse complement.
AATATTAGTGAGGCAATTGTCAGAAGAACACTGTGGATAGTAGACAATGGGCTAATTGGGAGAGGGACGTGAGACTGAATGGGAGACCAGGAACAGGACAAGAACAGGACAAGATCATACAATGCCTTGTGGAACATCGCAAGCAGTTGTCATTGCATTCAAAATACAGTGAGGAAGCTTTGAATTGAAGGGTTTTAAGAAGAGAAAAGATATAATTTTATTTGCACTTTAAAAGGAATACATAAGCTGCTATATACAACGTGAGTGAAAGTGGAGGGAAACAATTAAGAGGTTATTGTAGCCCAGAAGGGGAAACTTGTGACTTAGGTGAGTGAAAATGTCAGTGAAGATGGATGGGGTGGATGGATTGAAGATTACTATTCTGGACATAAGTGATAGGAGCTGCTGACTAAGGAGACGGGGGGAGATTAAGGAAGAACAAGAATCAAACTTTTTGGCTTAGACAACGAAATGAATGCTGATATCATTTTCTGATAAGGAAAAGATTGAGGAGAAAAAATTGGGAGAAAATATCAAGAATTATTTACTGGACATGTTACATTTGAAGTCTCTATGAGAAATTCAAATGAAGATGTTGGTTAGGACTTGACCCCACATATTATCACTCTTCTCTTACAATCTATTCTTTAACATAAAAACAAGATGTTCCTGTGGAAAGTTAAGTCAGATGTGCTCTAAACCATGCTCAAATTACCAACCAAGATCTTCACAGTGGCTTATGAAACCCTACCCGGCCTGACCCACCATTTGATCTTGGACTTAAGCCCCTTTATTCTCTCTGCTGGAGCCAGCCATGCTGCAAGCCTCACTGTTGTTTGAATCCACAATATGTGCTCCTGCCTGAAGGACTTTATTCTTTCTATCCCTTCAGTCAGGAACAATTTTTCTCGTAGATGTGCATCCCTCCATTCCCTGCCTTCTAAAAGTCTTTGTTCACATATTATTTCAGCGATTCCCACAGCCACCTAGGGCTATCTTTCTGGGTGTGCAACTTGTAAAGTCAATATTTATTTTGCACAAGGACTCACAAATTATGGAGCCAGTTCTGTAAATTGGAGAATTGCAGCCCCAGTCCTCATAATTCTCCTTACCCTATATTGTTTTTCTCCACAGTACATATCAATGCCTAACCCTTTGTATTTTATTATTTGGCTATTATCCCCTCCATCAAAATTCCATAAAAATGTCTACTCAGAGGGGTTGAACATTTATATCCATACAAAAACCTGCACACCAATGCTCATGACAGCCTAATTCATAATTGCCAAAACATGAAATTAACCAAGACATTCTTCAGTAGGTGAATGGATAAATAAGTAAATGTCTTCCAACATTAGGAGTTAATATAGAGGAGGAAGAGTATGCAAAGGGGACTGTGATAGAGTAGTGAATGAAGAAAAAGAAAAATCAAGAATATTTTGCAATGGAAACGCAGTGAACAGTGTTTCAGAAGGAAGAGTGGTCAAATGCAGGGAAAATCACTGAGGGTCCAAGTTAAATGAGGTCAATGTGTTATTTGCTGTGGATCTTGAGAAGAGCAATCTACATTGGTGTAGAGGTGGGGATGGAAGACCTATGGGAGTGAATGAGAGCACGAGTAGGAGATAAGGAAGATTAAAAAAAAAAGAAAATCTTTAGGTTATTAATCTGTTTATCATCTACACATCATGCATCTATCTATTTGAGCAAAAGGCATAATTGTATTTATGTAAAACTGACCCCACAAAATTTATTTTTTACGTAGACCTATAAAACTCCAACTAATAGAGTACTATTCCTAAACTATACTTCATTTTAAAATTATTTTTGAATACTTTTGAGGGAAAAGATGAAAAAGTATAAGCATTTTCTCTATACTCAGTTTTCAACATAATTATGAAAATAAGATAAACTAAGTTAAAAATAACTGAATTTAAAATATATGATTCATAATTAATAATTTGTAACCAGCAATAATTCCAGTTAAGATTTCAGAAGAGAAAAAGATTATTATAACCGTGGTGGTTAAGAAAAGCATTAGAATAAAGGTAGATTTAAAAGTGATCTGGAAGAATGAATAGCATACATGTAGATAAAAAATAGAAAATAATTCATATCTTTAGGGGAATTAAAATGAAGAAAATATAGGAGATAAAAAAGTGTAAGATAGATTAAGGAAGGCAGATTTTTAATGAAGTTGGTTTGAAATAAAGACGAGAAATTGAGGATAAAATAGACTGGGAACTTATATGTGACTGTAGGAGCTATGTGGTGTAATAAAAATAGTCTTTGGAGTCTTAGAGTTCTGTATTTTTATGTTGTTCCTTATCTCTCTAAACTAACTTCAGACTACGTAAAAACTCAGTGTCCTCAACATAAAATATGGCATTATATTATTTAACTAATAGGTCTAATATAAGAGTTAAATTTACTAAAGTAACCAATTTAATGCACCTAATACATAATTGGACCACAATACCTATTGGTTACTTCCTGCACACAGCCAGCATTGTGTTACGGACACTTTAAATGTTTAAGATATGCAGTTTATAGGTGGAGGGGCATTATTAAAGATTTCTCACGGTGAAACCCCGTCTCTACTAAAAAATACAAAAAACTAGCCAGGCGAGGTGGCGGGCGCCTGTAGTCCCAGCTACCTGGGAGGCTGAGGCAGGAGAATGGCCTAAACCTGGGAGGCGGAGCTTGCAGTGAGCTAAGATCCGGCCACTGCACTCCAGCCTGGGCGACAGAGTGAGACTCCGTCTCAAAAAAAAAAAAAAAAAAAAGATTTCTAAGCAGGCAGACAACATGATCAAAATGAGGTATTTTGACAAGAATAATAGTCTGTAATTGTGCAGGAAAATTAGAAGTAAGACTGGTTAGGAATCTTATAGAAAGGTGGACATGGATTAATAGAGATTACTCTGAGCTAGTATCTTAGTTCTATATTCCATAAGCAATGATAGTTTTATCTTTACATATGCCTAAAATATTAGCCTCATAAATATTTACCTTTCTTAATACTTAATAATTATTGAGAGGGACAATTTTGTGTGTACACATTGATGAGTTTTCACCATGTTTACGGAACTGTACACACACCACCCAGAGAAAAAGAACATTATCAGCCATCCAGATATCATCCTCATATCCCTTCTCAAGTCTGAACCTTTCCTTCTCCAAAAGGTAACCACTATTCAGTTATCAGTCATCATAATTATTTTGCCTAGTTTGGAATTTTATTTAAGAAAAATCACACACAATTTACTTTTTTGTGCCTGGCTTCTTTCACTTTCGTTCTGTGAAGTACGCCCATGTTGATGCATGCAATGTAGTTCGTTCTCTCTCCTGTGTAATATTCTTTTGCGTAAGCATAGCACAAAACATTTTATAGCTGATAAACAGCTGTTTCCAATTTTTGGCCAGTATGAATAAAACTGCCATAAACATTCTTAGACATTTTATTTGTGCACAAATGTATGCATTTCTCTTGTGTGTATACCTTGAAATTGAATTACTGAATCATGGAATATGTGCCAAAGAATATCTACTAAATTAATTCAGATGGTACATAGATAAAGCATCTAGAAAATAACAAAGGAGCGCACTTTTATAACCTTGGAGGAGAGGAATATTCCTTAAACAACAAAATTTAAAAATACTAACTATAAAGGAAAAGGTTGAAAAGTTGACCTTCACTAAACTTGAAAATTTTAGTTTATCTAAAGTCACCTTTAAAAGAATGAAAAGGCAAGACAGTGGGAGAACATGCTTTGAATTCATTTATTCAACAAAAGACTCATATCTAGAATATCTAAAGAACTCATTAACACATCAATAAGAAAAAAACCCAGACAATTCAACTTCAAAAAAATAGGCCAAAGGAATAAAAATCAAACAGGCATCTCACACATCTCACACAATGGGCTATCCAAAAGGCTGGGAAACAAATGAAAAGACACTTAACTTTATTAGTCATCAGGGACATGCAAATTAAATCCATAATGACATATGACAACAAATAAGCCAAAAATATGTAGAACGAAAAAGGTTGACAATACTATGTATAGGTAAGAATATAGAGCAACTGTGACTCAAATACACTGCTGATGGGAGTGTAAATTGATACAACCATTTTCATTTTTTTTTTTAATACTATGTGGGTCAAGCAAAACATATCTGTGGGCTAAATCTAGCTATGACCACTGATTTGCAACCTCTGAAAACTCCTTTATGTAACAGATATGGACCCTGAGGCATAAAGAAGTTAATTGAAGTTTAATTCAAGGTCAAATAGCTAGAACCCATGTCTCCTGACTGCTCAATTGGTGTTTTTTCTGCCACACAGTGTGGCTTTCTCTAAATGACTAGACAGGAAATGAAGGGTAAAGTACAATGCTTTGAAATTTAACATATTTTACATTGTGCAAGTAAAACCCATTTCATGCAATCTTAAGTGAATAAAAGGAATTTAAATCAAATTTATTTCAATTCTACCAAGGAAGTTTTAGGCTTAAAATAATAATAATAGTAAGCCTAGAACCACCTATTAGAGATTAGAATATAGACGGTTCAAACACAAAAGCCTTTCATGAAAAGATTTCTGGGTATTAGTCACCATTGTTTTCATACATTTGAAAGAACTTAATAACCTACTTTACCATTTTTTTTCTGGAGTACAAATGAACTCTTCCAAAAAGATCAATTAAATAATAGGACTGAGAGGCATCTTTTTATCATAGAGGTTTCTTGTGAATCTACAGTATTAAAGTTAATTCCCTTGCTATTATTGAGGAAATAGTATGGTCCTGTTGGAGTTTTAAAATTTCTACTGATGTGAGAACCGAATTCCTTAGCAGATTAAACAATAGAATCTTTGGAAACACCAAAGTATTCTTTAAAAGATCATTTCCTTTAAATTGTTATATCTTTAACCAGAAAGAAAAGTGTTGTCTCACTGCAAGGAAGCTTTTAATTTCACATCTAGAAAGGCAGATTATTTTCTCTTGCATAGAAATTTTATATACAATAATTTGAATAATAAAATTATATTTTTAAATGAATAATATAAAATTGTGTAGCTTCTACAATGTAAAATTGGTGTGTTTTCTAACTACACCAATTTTACATTTATGCCTTTAAAAGAAGTCTGAAACTTCTTCAGACTCTTTCTAGCTAAATGTCTCTCCCGTTCATTGTGTTGACGTTTCATCTGCTTTTAATTAAAATAAATTATCTGAAGCTAGCAAATAAGAGAGACCACATAAAAGTCCTAAAGATGTTCAGAGAGCTTCTCTGAATTTCTCAGGTTATGTTAAAATATTTCAATGATACTGACAATTTTCGGTTCATCAGTAAAGTTCTACCAGCCACATAAACAATAAATACAAATCATGCACTATTAGCTGTATTCATCATTTTGCAGAAAACAAAGACTATAACCTATTCTTAGACTATTTTTATTGTGGGACAATACAAAAGCATATACTTCTTTACAAATGTTAGTTCACATATAAAATGATCTGTTGTATTTTCTCCAATTTGACAAAACTAAACGTGTTAGTTGTATAAAGGGCAAGGAGCCAAAACATCAGAGAGCAAAAAGGAGGAGAAAATGAATTTTCGCAGCACATTGTGTAAAAGTTTGTGGAAGACTTTTATTCACTGCTATTAATCCTTCAGTTTGATGAGAAATGTATTCAGTCATTATTCCCTTTTAAGAAAAAGCTCTTTTCCTTTTTTAAAAAAGCTATCAGCTTTTTTATAAAGTCATTGAAAAACTTTTTTTTAGATTTAAATATCTGCTTTAAAGTGCTTAAAACAACTAATACATTCATTTGAATCCATCTGTTGCTAAAGAGTTAGAAGGAAGAAAAATTGGCCTGACAGAGTTAAATAATTTATTTCCTCAGAATATTTGACAAACAAACATGCAAGATAGGCACAGGTACAGACACAGACTAGATCTTTAGTTTCTTGCCAGTATTTTTAACAAGTTAATGTTTTAATAGTATCATACATATGATTTCAGATAATGTCTATCATTGCTCAGCATACTAAAAGGAGCATCACAATTTCACTGAGACCTATGAATCGGTTGTTGTAGTTTTTTTCCCTTACTTTTTTCCCACTACTCCTTCCATCCCTAAGAACTGCACAAGTATACAGCCAGAAACAGATAGAGTCACATATTCAAGACAGGACTTAGCATGTTATCGACTCATTTTGTTATGATGCCGTATCATCTTACAGTTATTTTTCGGTCAATGGACAGATAAGTGCTCTTTCATCAGTGGTTTCTTAAGAGCCTATCCAGACCTACAAACTGGTTTTCAAACAAGGCATAGTGGGCAAAACTACGTAAACTGCAAATTATGTTGACATTGTTTTTGCTTTTGTTTTTAAACCATAAGAATCTGTTAAGTCCATGAAGTGTATCAATAATAGTTAAAATACAAAGTTTCAACTGGGAGTGACTTATTTAGAAGAACTATAACAAAGAATGAAGAAGAGAAAAATGAAGTTTACTTAGACACCAAACCTTCCCTAATATCTGGAACTAACCCTTAGAGTTGGGGTTAAAGTGAAGCCAATTTATCATGGATTTTACTTAAAAAATTTTAGCTGAATTTATAGACTGTGAGTAAAAAATACCCTGAAATATACAGTCTATGTTTTAAATTAGTAACCTACGATCTTTTAAGCCTGCTTTAAAAGAAAAAAAGTCGAAAGGATTTCAATATGGTCTTGTCATTCAACCCCTGGGAGATTCTAAGAGAAACTCTATCTGATCCTCAGAAGAAATCTGGATTACTTCTGGCCTCTGGAAGTCCTGCCAAGTTTCTAGAAGGAGTTGAAGGTGAGATTTCTTACAGCCAATCCTCTTCCACTGACTTACTCCTCATTCTGAGCTCTCTTTCATTTCAATTACTCTTAAGCATGTCTGCTCTTCTCTGGGTAATTGAGAGCAACCCTATTTTTTATTTATCCTTATATTATCTACAGAACTTCTGGTATCTGGTGAGACAGGGACACATAATGCTACATAGGTATTTTGGGTAATATTACCAGATGATACACTTTTCATTAATATTTATTCTTGTACTTCTGCTGAAAATGTTTCTGTTAAACTAGTTAAATCTTCTATATTTCCATTCAGCAGAACATAAAATAATACTAGATGATTGCTGTGTTAAAAAAATATTTTAGTTCTCTCACCTTATACTAATGACAGTAATAAATCTGACCCTCCCAGCATTTTCTTATTGCTCTTTTTGCAGGCCTTGAGTATGGCAGAAAACATGATGTAGTGAAAAATACCTGGGGTTAGTCTAGACCCTGTCCTGTTTTGATCCAGCTCTGAGTCTTTAAGTCCATCTACTGACATCTCAAAAAATGTTTGCTCGTAAAGGAAAAATGATATTTCACATGGGTGGATCTGTATTTCGCAGACAACGTAGTTGAAAATGAGTAATAGGGCATAAAACTCTACAATATTATAATTGCAGCTGCACAGCTTCAGGAAAATTACTCCCTGCTCTATATTCTCACTTTCTTATCCATGAAATGTGAACTGGCTGATCACGAAGGTACTTTTTAATGCCAGCTCTAAATTTGTACTCATTTATGCTTAAAATTTGACTGACAGCTAAATTGAAGGACTGAAAATAAAGCAAATGGTTGGTCATCACCAGCTTCAGCATGATCTAGGTCCCTTGAATGAAAATGAAAGTTTAGACACGTTGGGTGTGGTGGCTCACGCCGGTAATCCTTTTGAGAGGCCAAGGCAGGTGGATCACCTGAGGTCAGGAGTTCGAGACCAGACTGACCAACATGGCAAAACCCGGTCTCTACTAAAAATACAAAATTAGCCGGGTGTGGTGGTGCATGTTTGTAATCCCAGCTACTCGGGAGGCTGAGGAAGAAATCCAGGAAGCAGAGGTTGCGGTGAGCCAAGATCATGCCACTTCCCTCCAGCCTGGTCAACAAGAGCGGGGGGAAAAAAAAAGTTTAGACAGACAGGAGAAATACAAAGAGTCATTCCTGAGTGTCTACCCAAACACCAGTCTGGGTTCACACTAACCAATCATTAAGAGACATCGAGGCAGGGCGCGGTGGCTCATGCCTGTAATCCCAGCACTTTGGGAGGCCGAGGCAGTCGGATCACGAGGTCAGGAAATCGAGACCATCCTGGCTAACACGGTGAAACCTCGTCTCTACTAAAAATACAAAAATTATCTGGGCGTCATGGCGAGTGCCTGTAGTCCCAGCTACCCGGGAGGCTGAGGCGGGAGAATGGCGTGAACCCGGGAGGCGGAGCTTGCAGTGAGCCGAGATCGTGCCACTGCACTCCAGCCTGGGCGACAGAGCAAGACTCTGTCTCAAAATAAATAAATAAATAAATAAAGACATCGAGGCAGCTACTCATTACCTGCTTACTTCTTCCCATTCTTTCAATGAACAGTGCATTTACCTTGATCCCTTAAGCGAGATGTTTTTGTCTTTGACTACTCAAAAACAATGCTTTTCACACTGAAAAACTATGACTCTTTATGTCAAATCCAAACTATTTTTCAAGATCTCTTCTTATACTTCTCTTAGCCAACAGGTCTTCTAATATTTTCCTTTTCTAAATGTCTTCCCAACTCTTTGGCCAGTTCTTTTCCACAAGCATTTAAAATTAATATTTATTTATCCCACGAATCTTTTCTTATATTTCCCCAAAACAATGAGGCAACTTGTGCTATTACTGAAGAACCAACAGTTCTACATTTAATGTTTCATTAGTCAAAAAGTCGATGTGTCATTTATTGGTAGGTGGAAATTGATGACGCAGGATACAGAAAGACAGAGAGAAAATGCCGTTAACCTTCATTCTTTCAAGAAAAAGTCAGGCCTGATCAGATAACCAAAGTATAAATCACCTGCTGTGGGAAAGAGGACAAGGTAGAAAAGGAAAAAGAGAGTAGAAAATGACATTTTTCAGAAGTCAGTTCGATTTAATAAATATGTGGGGTCAGAGTGTCTTAAAAGTACATATTATTGCTGATCCATGAAACAACAGTTTGGAAATCCTGGGGAGGCTATAAGTACCTTTGGATTATTATAAGGTAGATGAAGTACTGAAATGTACAAAGGAAAGTTAGAACCCTAACTGACCAGTTCTATTTTATAAATTAATATATGTCCCCCATAATTAAGTTTGTTTAATAAGAAATGTATGCTCTTGCTGTAAAATCATTTGTAATAATTTCTTTCACAATATTTTCCTGCTTCTTGCAGCATCAAACATTTTGTGGGAGAGGAAGCATCAACAGCCTGTATATACAAGTGTCCATTAAGGAGTTGGCACTGCAACTAACATACAAAGACTTACAAAGGATAACATTAGGAATAGAGGTACCTTCCTTCAAGTGCAGCCTCAGACCCAAAGATAGTGAGCTCCCACTTCAGAATCTTGTACATTAAGCTGCGCCAGGACATTGACTCAACAATTACCACAGGAAAAAGAATAGCCATAACCACTTTTTCCTTCATCTGCGCCTCCTTTCTTGGTTTTCATCATCCAGCAGCCATCATAGAACAATCATACTAATATTGCCCATTTAGCCCTACCAAATTTTTCCTTGGAGAGAAAATCAACTGAACAAGCTTAGCTATAGGCTGAGAGGTTACATGTGTGGCTGTTATTTCAGGTCAGCATACTCTTCCATGCAGCCAGCCAGATGGTCCTGTGGCACTTTTCCAGTGACTCAATCACCAGAAGCTGCATAAGGTATACTTGAGAATTTGCATCTTTCTGCTTCCATCATGGTTTATTCTATATGGAGTGTTGCAGGGGTTTTAATTTGAAATTGTCTGGCATGATATCTATTAAGCAAGTCATAGCTTTTTATTATTCATTAGGTACCATAAATATACAAAACTAGGCATCCATTTTTAATGAAAGAATGTTTTGAAAGGGTAATAATAGGCTTAGAAAATGCATATGTTTTAAATGCTTTTTAAAAAATAATGTTTTACATTTTTCTTCATTTAAAATATTTCCGCTATGCCCCAAGTGGTAGCATGTAAGTCAGGTGGGATCAAAAACCCTTGAAGTGATGGAAGAACAAAACAAGTTTCTAGAAGCTGAAGGACACTTTGAATGGAATTAATCTGTGGGAAATAAAAAATCTCAACAACTTCATTCCTTCATTTATGTTTACTTTATACATATGCAATACTCAATGGAAACATCCATATTCATTACTCACCTACTTTATCAGAGCAGTATCATTAACATTAAAGCTAAGTGTGCATTATATAAACTTCAAGTCATGTGGGTATATTTCTTCAAACTTAAAACAGGTGTCTTGCACATGGGATGTTATACTGAGAATCAAGGGTTTTGTTGTGTAGTCTGAAGGGATTTTTCTGGATGTCACTTCACTGTCTCAGTTTCTTGTTCAATAAAATTACAGATCTACATTTAAAATCAACTGTTAATATGAGGAAGTATTTCTTTTGGTAAGACACAAGATACAACTTTCTTGTTCCCACAGTGTAAACACAGCCCTACAAGTCATTCAATAAACAGTAGGTAATTAGTAATTACTTTTTTGAACTGAAGGGATAAATACAGTTCAATTTTCTTGCCATCATGATATGTTTTAAGAATAGGCAAACAAAAGTAATCCCCCCAAAAAGAAAAGAACAAAGTAGGTGAGGAGTATAAAATATTCCAATTTAAGTTAGTGGACCATAGCATTTTATAGGTTTTAAATATTCTGATTTAGGTTAGTGGGCAATAACATTCAACATTTGCATAAAATGCAATGATTCAAATCATGATATTATGTTGAAACAGACCTTTTGATCAAAGATTTCAACTGTTAGATATAAAAATTTATAATTTTATTTCTCTTTGAGATTTGAAGTCACTCATATTCCACATCTTTTAATTGGTGTTGGTGACTTTTTTTAAAGTTAGAGTTTTCTGTTTAAGAGTCTGTGTCCTCTAAAATCTGAGAAGCATGCACAATGGTAGATGCTATGCTAGATAATGGAAATCAATTGCCATGGTCTGCTTTAAGAAGTGTAATGATTACTGTATGGCTTTATCCCTTTCTTTGCCAGCAGTATGAGTCAAACACAGGATAACCAGACATGCTTCATTTCCACTCTTGTTTTCTTTCTCTTAATTAAATGTCTTTGAAAGGAAAAATGCAGAAATTTCATTCCTGCCGCAGTGAGTATCCTATTATTTTAAAATGGACAAACTGTAAGGGAAGAAAATTTCAAGGAAGAACAATAGGAACAATTTTCAAAAATTAAAAGAGTAATGAGGTAGAAGGTAACATAGATCAAAATTCCTCAAAAGTTTATTTTTAACCTAGTATTTAAATTAAACCTAAACTTTCCTTACTATTTTTAGATAAACAGTTTCAGTAAAAGCTAAAAGCCTATCCTCATAATGGACACTATAATCTCTAAACTTTACCACTTAACATAATCTTAAAGGTATAACTTTAAAGTTTTCTATAATTGTCAAAGGATTCTCATTAGAAAAAGAAAAAAATCTGAATATTATAGAATCATATATTCACATAGACATTATTATATATAAAGCTAAGTACAGGGACTACTTAAGTGTAAAAATGTAGAAATATACTCTTTTTAGGTTGTTTATATAAATAAGAGTCTTTCAATGTAGGAGCAATAATTTTAAAATAATTAATGAATTTTTATAAAGAAAATATTTTCAAATGTGACATTGCTAAGTATCTCATGATTTAAAATTAACAAAACATATTTCAAACCTTTATTTTGTAACATTTAAACATATCTCAAATTTAACATGTCTCCTTATTGCCCAACTACACATTCCAGCTTTTCAGTTAAAAGCCTGAATGAAAACAGACTGCAAGTAAACAGCCATTCAAACCAATTGATGTACTCAAAAGGGTCTCTGGGAATCATACTGTATAAAATATTTACATTAGTCAGCTGTTCACAGAATCTTAATTGCAGTTTCCCTTTTTAATTTTTAATTTTATAATGTTGTAGTTTGTTGAGAGAAATTTAAACTAAAGCAAGTTGAGAATATACTTTTTGTTTTCTCTTTGCAATGTTCATTTGGCATTTATTATCTTCCCTGCAAGTTCTGACTAGATAAGAATGTTGCTACTCTTTCATTTGGAATCCTTTCTACTTGTAGATAGATAAAGCCTCAGAGTTATTTAGGCAATATTTTTACACCCAGGAGGCCCTAAACATGGAGAAAAGCCAAGAAACAGAACATATGGACCAAAATGAGAGTTAAAACTATTAAGGATTTGTTTGTTTGTTTGTTTGTTTTGTTTTGAGACCAAGTCTCGCTCTGTCACCCAGGCTGCAGTGCAGTGGAATGATCTCGGCTCACTGCAACCTACACCTCCCTGGTTCAAGGGATTCTCCTGCCTCAGCCTCCTGAGTAGCTGGGACTGCAGGCATCCACCACCACGCCCAAATTACTTTTTGTATTTTTAGTAGAGATGGGGTTTCACCATGTTTGCCAGGTTGGTCTCCATCTCTTGACCTCGTGATCCGCCAGCATCGCCCTCCCAAAATGCTGGGATTACAGGCGTGAGCCACTGCGTCTGGCCTGAGGATTTTTTTTAAAGAAACCTGCAAAAGCTAAGGGACTAGGCTCATCTACAATGTCTTAAAATTAGAAATATAAAATTTGATGTATTTCAGGGCTGAAGAAGAAATTCTCTTCCATATGTGTTTACTGGGTTACAGTTCACATAGATTATTGGAAATATATTGATTGCATGTATGAACACAAAAGTTAAAGTCCCAAAGAACTATATTTTCGTTTTACATTACTGAATTTCACAAGAGTGCTTTATGCGCAATTATAGAGGACAAAAGACTTCTTCTACTTGAAAAGGTATCATAATGACTACATATCAATATGATAAAGAGACAGAACAGTCTGTTAATTGCTCAGGGAAAAGATAGAATGTGATATGTAGAACTGTACTAAGTAGCTAGCTTACTAACATCTTTCTGATCTATAACTTTATCCTTCATTATGCATACTCCATAAATTTGTCTTTGCATTTCTACACAAGAAACTCTTATAAGAATAAAGTCATAATCCTTTATTCTTTCTCTTCCTGGAAAGGGGATGAGTTGAAGGGAGAGAGTGAATGTGCTTGTATAATGCTAACTAACTCTAAACACCAATAGGTACCATGCATAGACAGGACACTATTATTAATGTATATTCCTTACTATTTGTCATTCTAATACCTCTATTGTCTAGATTAAATATAGAAAATACAAGTTAAATAAAGCTCATTACAGATACTGTTTGTTGTTTATGATTAAGAGACTTTAAAAATGTCCACTCTTTATTTTCCCAGAAGACAGTCAATGCTTTCAGAATCAAAGACGGAGTATAACAGCTATCAAATGATTAGATTATCTTTCCCATTAGATGACCAAGCCTTATTAATCTTCATCAAACTATAGCTATCTATCTTCTCAATCACAAACATCACATATTCTGGTTCCTTCTTTTTATACACAGCCCTTTTCTATAAAATAGCCAAAAAGTTACAGTAGAACATTCATACTTTGGTAATAAACAACTTACCCCACAACCTAAACTTTCTGCCACTGAAATCCCTAATGAGATGATTCCACACAAATTAATCTTTCTGTCCTCGTCTCTTAAAATTGTATTCCACTAATCATGAAACTCTGTGGGGACTTTGTTGACAGAAAGATTTTTAAAATCATGAAAAGAAAGAAATGATTAAAGGAAGAATAGCTTTGAGTCTAAAGCATCAATTCTTTTTTTCAAAAGTCAAATTATCCTCCAATTATTGCCATTTGTTTGACCCACTATGGTTTATTTTAATGTAGCAAGGCTGTCAAATAGCCAAAAATCAAAGCTACATACAAGTTACATGCTATAGATTATTTGCTTACAATAAAAACATACAAGAGGCTTTTGGCTATATTAAGATGCAAAAAATAATTTGTGTCATTGTTAAAAGTGTTTCTAAGTTAAAATATTTACTATTATTGACTATAACCACACTGCTGATTTTGTTTCTATTATAAATGCACACTCAACATGTTTTCAATAAGTTAGCAATTGGGGTAGCATTGTACATACCATTCTATCTCTGCAGCCAATCTCATATTTGAAATATTAATCTCTCATAAGAATGTCTTATTCCTGCTGTTGAGGTCTTCATTTTTTATTTATTCTTTTTAATAACTTCATGAATAGTTCCATTTGCCCGTTGCTTAATATCTCCCTAACCTGATTTTGAACTTGCTTCTCTAATGCATTAATGGAATAACCATTTTTTCCCATTCCCTGTGACAAACAATAAAAACCATAGGAAAAAATGAAAAGTTAGGAGATAAAAATTTTGAGTGGTCTACAATGACTCATACATTATCAAATATGCATTCGAAAACATGCAAGGCTCCATATGTATATGTTTGAGGTACATATTTAGATGAAAGTTTTGCTTTAAGAATTTAAAAATTAATGGAAAGGAAAAAAATTAAGGCAGGTTTTCTTTCCTGATACTTTTAGGCATGCATTCCTCTTGCCCTAGCATTGCTGAACTCTTGAACACAAGATCACATGCCATTTCCTTATCACCTTCTCTGATCTCTGATGAAGTCATGTATGGAAACACCTAAGATTAGTAACTATACATCTGTTCATTTGACAGTGAATCAGGTTTTCAATCAATAGGCTTACACTGTATTTGAAATGATCAGTAAGGGCCGGGCGCGGTGGCTCAAGCCTGTAATCCCAGCACTTTGGGAGGCCGAGACGGCGGATCACGAGGTCAGGAGATCGAGACCATCCTGGCTAAACGGTGAAACCCCGTCTCTACAAAAAATACAAAAACTAGCTGGGCGAGGTGGCGGGCGCCTGTAGTCTCAGCTACTCGGGAGGCTGAGGCAGGAGAATGGTGTAAACCCAGGAGGCGGAGCTTTGCGGTGAGCTGAGATCCGGCCACTGCACTCCAGTCCGGGCGACAGAGCAAGACTCCGCCTCAAAAAAAAAAAAAAAAAAAAAAAAAAAAAAAGATCAGTAAGGCTGAATGAAACTATGCAACTACAAAAAGTAAGAGTTTTCTCTTTTTTTAAAAAAAAAAAAAAGCAACACAAGTTCTCTGTATTACTGTTGACTGCCATAACAAAGTTTTGAGATGGTTTAAAAATGAATGGAATGAGAAAATAAAATCTGTCTAATTATCAACACGATCTCCTTTAATCTTTAAACTATCGAGGTGGAAGATGCAGTGTTGTCAACATAACTACCTTTTAAATGGAACATTCTAATAAGAGATTATGTTTTTAGAAATAGTCTAAATTTCCTTCGGCCTCCAGATATTAACTTCAGATATTTATAAGTTAAAAAATGCAAAATATCACAAAGCACTTACAATGAAAAACATCAATGGGATTGTTTGAAGAAATTTGGGTCCAATTGACTTTAAAACAAAAATCACTCTCAATCAGATTCCCACCCCAGCTCTAATTTAAATTCCCAGCAAAAGACAAGAAGGTTTTATTCTAAATTAGTTTTTTGTTGTTTTGTTTGTTTTATTTGGTACTTATTTTAACATGAGCTTAGATGAATTCATCTACAAATTCATCTATAAAAGGTTCTTTCACTGAGCCTAGTTTCATTGAATAAACATGTTAACTGACTTCAACCAAATATTTAACTTTATTTTGCTATAGATTCTACTTTTACTAAAATCTTTTTGCAAACAGGCAATGCAAAATAATTTTTAATTAATTTGTGGATAATGGATAAAAATTGTGTGTATGTTTTGGAATATATATATGTTTTGGTCAAAATAACGTAGTTTGATACCCTTTTTCTTTTATAATATACTCTGTTTTCATACATGTAATGATTTTTGCTGCTATCTTTAATGTCAACCAGTTTTTTATATTTTTATTTTTTATTTCAATATATTTTGGGGGAACAGGTGGTGTTTTTGGTTACATGAATAAGTTTTTTAGTGGTAATTTCTGAAATTTTGGTGCACCCATTACCTGAACAGTGTACACTGACCCAATGTGTAGCCTTTTATCCCTCGCCACCCCCAACCCTTTCCCTTGAGTCCCCAGAGTCCAGTGTATCATTCTTAGGCCTTTGCATCCTCATAGCTTAGCTCCCACATATGAGTGAGAACATACAATGTTTTGTTTTCCATTCCTCAGTTACTTCACTTAGAATAAGAGTCTCTAATTCCATCCAGGTTGCTGCAAATGCCATTATTTTGTTCCTTTTTATGACTCAGTAGAATTCCATAGTATGTATATATATACTTGTTGATTAATGGGCATCTGGGCTGGTTCCATATTTTTGCAATTGCAAATTGTGCTGCTCTAAACATGCATATGCAGGTATCTTTTTAGTATAATCACTTCATTTCCTCTGGGTAGATACCTAGTAGTTGGATTGCTGGATCAAGTGGTAGATCGACTTTTAGTTGTTGAAGGAATCTCCATGCTGTTTACCATACTAGTTGTACTAATTTACATTCTCACCAACAGTGTAAAAGTGTTCCCTTTTCACCACATCCATGCCAACATCTGTTATTTTTTGACTTTTTGATAATGACCATTCTTGCAAGAGTGAGGTAGTATCACATTGTCGTTTTGATTTTCATTTCCCTGATAATTAGTGATGTTGAGCATGTTTTCATATGCTTATTGGCCATTTTTATATCTTCTTTTGAAAACTGTCTATTCATGTCCTGAGCCCACTTTTTGATTCAATTTTTTTTCTTGCTGAATTTTTTGAGTTATTTGTAGACCCTGAATATTATTCCTTTGTTGGATGTATAGATTGTGAAAGTTTTCTTCCACTCTGTGTGTTGTCTGTTTACTCTGCTGATTATTTCTTTTGCTGTGCAGAAGCTTTTTAGTTTAATTAAGTCCCATCTATTTATCTTTGTTTTTGTTGCACTTGCTTTTGGGTTCTTGGTCATTAAGTCTTTGCCTAAGACAACGTCTAGAAGGGTTTTTCCAATGTTATTTTCTAGAATATTTATGGTTTCAGGTCTTAGATTAAGCTTTGATCTATTTTGAGTTGATTTTTGTATAGTGTGAGAGATGAGGATCCAGTTTCATTCTTCTGCATGTGGCTTACCAGTTATCCCAGAACCGTTTGTTTAATAGGGTGTCCTTTCCCACTTTATGTTTTGGTTTGCTTTGTTGAAAATCAGTTGGCTGTAAAGGTTTGGCTTTATCTATGAGTTCTCTTTTCTGTTCCATTGGTCTATGTACCTGTTTTTATACCAGTACCATGCTGTTTTGGTGACGATGGCCTTATAGTATAGTTTGAAATCTGGTAATGTGATGCCTCCAGATTTGTTCTTTTTGCTAAGTCTTGCTTTGGTTATACAGGCTCTTTTTTTGGTTCCATATGAATTTCAGAACCATTTTTTTCTAGTTCTGTGAAGAATGATGGTGGTATTTTGATGGGAATTGCATTGAATTTGTAGATTGCTTTTGGCAGTATGATGATTTTCACAATATTCATTGTATCTATGAGCATGGGCTGTGTTTCCATTTTTTTGTGTCGTCTATGATTTCTTTCAGCAGTGTTTTGTAGTTTTCCTTGTAGAGGTCTTTCACGTCCTTAGTTAGGTATACTCCTAAGTATTTTATTTTTTGCAGCTATTGCAAAAGGAGTTGAGTCTTGATTTGATTCTTGGTTTGGTAGCTGTTGGTGTGTAGCAGGGCTACTGATTTATGTACATTAATTTTGTATCTTGAAACTGCAGAATTCATTTACCAGTTCCAGGAGCTTTTAGGATGAGTCTTTAGGGTTTTCTAGGTACACAGTCATATCATCAGCAAACAGTGACATTTTGACTTCCTCTTTGCTGATTTGGATGCCTTTTATTTCTCTAATCTGAATGCTCTGGCTAGGACTTCCAGTACTATGTTGAATAGAAGTAGTGAAAGTTGGCATCCTCATCTTGTGCCAGTTCTCAAGGGAAATACTTTCAACTTTTTCCTGTTCAGTACAATGTTGCCTGTGGGTTTGTCAGAGATGGCTTTTATTACCTTAAGGTACGTCTCTTCTATGCCAATTTTGCTGAGGGTTTTAATCATAAAAGATGCTGGATTTTGTTGAATGCTTTTTCTGCATCTATTGAGATGATCATGTGATTTTTATTTTAATTCTGTTAATGTGGTGTATCATATTTACTGACTTATGTATGTTAAATCGTCCCTGAATATTTGGTATGAAACCCATTTGATCATGGTGGATTGTCTTTTTGATATGCTGTTGGATTCAGTTCACTAGTGTTTTGTTGAGGATTTTTACACCTAAGTTCATCAGGGATATTGGTTTGCAGTTTTTTTGTTATGTCCTTTCTTGGTTTTGGTGTTAGGGTGATACTGGCTTCATAGAGTGAATTAGGAAAGATTCCCTCTTTCTCTGTCTTTTGGAATAGTATCAGTGGGATTGGTCCCAATTCTTCTTTGAATGTTTGATGGAATTCAGCTGTGAATCTGTCTGGTTTTGGACTTTTTTTTTTTGTTGATAGCTTTTAAAATTACCATTTCAATCTTGTTGCTTGTTATTGGTCTGTCCAGAGATTCTGTATCTTCCTGATTTAATCTAGGAGGCTTGTATATTTTCAGGAATTTGTCCATCTCCTCTAGATTTTCTAGTTTATGCACATAAAGGTGTTTATAGTAGCCTTGAGTCATCTTTTCTATTTCTGTGGTATCCGTTATAATATCTCTCGTTTTGTTACTAATTGAGCTTATTTGGATCTTCTCTCTTTCTTTCTTGGTTAATCTTGCTAATGGTTTTTCAATTTTATTTATCTTTTCAAAGAACCAACTTTTTGTTTCCTTTGCCTTTTGTATTTTTTGTTTGGTTCAATTTCATTTAGTTCTGATCTGATCGTCATTACTTCTTTTCTTCTGGGTTTGGGCTTGGATTATTTTTGTTTCTCCAGTACCATTATGTGTGACCTTAGACTGTTTATTTGTGCTCTTTCAGACTTTTTGATGTAGGCATTTAATGCTATGAACTTTCCTGTTGGTACTGCTTTTGATGTATCCCAGGAGTTTTGATAGCTTATGTCACTATTATCATTCAGTTCAAATAATTTTTAAATTTCCGTCTTGATTTCATTATTGACATAATGATTATTCAGGAACAGGTTATTTAATTTTCAAGGATTTGCATGGTTTGAGGGTTTTTTTTGGAGCAGATTTCCAAATTTATTCCACTGTGGTCTGAGAGAGTACTTGATATAATTTCAATTTTCTTATATTCACTGAGACTTGTTTTATGGCCTATCATTTGATCTATCTTGAAGAATGTTCTGTGTAGTGATGCATAGAATGTATATTCCGAAGTTGTTGGGTAGAATTTTCTGTAAATATCCGATAAGTCCATTTGTTATAGCGTATAAATTCATTGTTTCTTTGTTGATTTTCTGTCTCGATGACCTGCCTATTGCTGTCAATGGAGTATTGAAGTCCCCCACTGTTCTTGTTGTTGCCATCTATCTCATGGCTTAGGTCTAGTAGTAATTGTTTTATAAATTTGGGAGCGTCAGCGTTGGGTGCATATATATTCAGAATTGTGGTATTTTCCTGCTAGACTAGTTCTTTTATCTTTATATAATATCCCTATTTCTCTTTTTTAACTGCTCTTATAAGTTTATTTTGTGTAATATAAGAATAGCTACTCCTGCTCACTTTTGGTGTCTATGTGCATAAAGTGTATTTTTCCATTACTTCACCTTCAGTTTCTGTGAGTCCTTATGTATTAAGTGAGTCTCCTGAAAAGACAGAAGAGATTTGGTTGGTGAATTCTTATTCTGCCATTCTATGTTTTTTAAATGACGCATTAGGTCATTTACATTCAACATCAGTATTGAGATGTGAGGTACTATTATATTCATCATGCTATTTGTTGTCTGAATACCTCGTGTGTGGTTTTGTTTTTTTTTTTTTTTTTTTTTTCTTTTCATTGTGTTATTGTTATATAGGTCCTGTGAGATTTATCCTTTAAGCAGGTTCTATTTTGGCTTATTTTGAGCATTTAGAACTCCTTGTAGTGCTGGCTTGGTAGTGGTGAATTTTCTCAGCATTTGTTTGTCTGGAAAAGACTGTATCTTTCCTTTATTTATGAAGCCTAGTTTTGCTCAATGCAAAATTCTTGGCTGATCATTGTTTTATTTCAGGAGGTTAAAATCCCTCCTAGCTTGCAGGGTTTCTGCTGAGAAATCTGCTGTTAATCTGATAGGTTTTACTTTACAGGTTACCTGATGCTTTTGCCTCACAACTCTTAAGATTCTTTCCTTTGTCTTGATTTTAGATAACCTGATGACTATGTGCCTAGGTGATGATCTTTTTGTGATGCATTTTCCAGGTATTCTTTGAGCTTCTTTTTTGGATGTGTAGATCTCTAGCAAGACTGGGGAAGTGTTCCTCAATTATTCCCTCATATATGCTTTCCAAACTTTTAGATTTTTCTTGTTCCTCAGGAACACCAATTATTCTTAAGTTTGGGCATTTCACATGCAAGTAGTCCCAAACTTCTTGGAGATTTTGTTCATATTTTCAAATTATTTTTTCTTTGTCCTTGATATATTGGGTAAATTCAAAAGCCTGTCTTCAAGCTCTGAATTTCCTCTGCTTGTTTGATTTTATTGCTGAGTCTTTCCAGTGCATTTTGCATTTCTCTAAGTGTGTCCTTGATTTCCAGAAGTTGTGGGTTTTTTTTTTTTTAATTTATGCTATTTCACTGAACAATTTTCCTTTCATATCCTGCATCATATTTTATTTTTTATTTCTTTAAGTTGGACTTCAGCTTTCTGTGGTACCTCCTTGATTCGCTTAATAATCAACCTTCTGAATTCTTTTTCTTACATTTCAGAGGTTTTGTCTTGGTTTGGATCCATTGCTGGTAAGCTGGTATAGTCATTTGGGGTGTTAAAGAACCTCATTTTGTCGTATTACCAGAATTGTTTTTCTGTTTCCTTCTCATTTGGATAGACTCTGTCAGAGAGAGGATCTGGGATTCAAGTGCTGCTGTTCAGGTCCTTTTGCCTCACAGGATGCTCCCTTGATGTAGTGTTCTCCCACTTCCCCCAGGAGTAGGGTTGCCTGAGAGCTGAACTGTAGTCATTGTTTTTGCTTTTCTGGGCCTCGCCACCCAGTGGAGCAACCTGGCCCTGGACTGGTACTGGGGAGTGTAGCAAAGAGTCCTGTGATGTGATTCGTCTTCACGTCTTGCTGCCATGGATACCAGCACCTGCTCCAGTGGATGAAGCAGGGGAGTGAAGTGGACTCTGTGAGGGTTCTTGGTTGTGGTTTTGTGTTGGTTGGCTTCCAGCTTGGAGGCGGCACTTTCAAAAATGCATTAGCTGTGGGCTTATAGGGAGGATGCAAATTCGCCCTAGGGACACCTGGTTAAGTATTCAGATTTCTCAGGTGGTGGGCAGGGCCATAGAGCTCCCAAGACATTATGACCTTTGTCTTTGGCTACCAGGGCAGTTAGAGAAAAACCACCAGGTGGGGGCAGGAATAAGCACGTCTGAGCTCAGCCTCTCCTTGGGCAGGGCTTGCTGTGGCTGCTGTGGAGGTGGGGGTGTGGTTCCCAGTTCAATTAAGTTATATTTCCAGGTGGATTATGGCAGCCTCTGCTGAGTCATACAGATTGCCATGGAAGTGGGGAAAAACTGGCAGTTACAGGCCCCACCCCACTCCCACACAGCCTGCCTTCCTAAAGGCAGTCTCACCCCCACCGTGCTCCCTCAACACCACCAAGTCTATTTCCAGGCAACTGGTGACCAGGGCTGAGAACTTGCCCCAGACCACAAGCCTCCCTATTGAGAAAGCAAGCAGACTCACAGTTTTTCGGCATCTCAGGGAACCTGCAGGGGTGATTCAGTTCCATCAAAATGTCTGTGGATTCTCTTGGCTTTCCCAGTACATTCCTGAAGTAGTTCTTGGAGTAAAAGTTCACGATGTGAGTCTTCACACACTACTCTTTCAGAGTAGGGGCTGCAAGTTAGCCCTGCCTCCTATTTGCCATATTAATCCCTGTTAACCACAGTTTATCTCTAGTTTTGACCATATCTTTAGGCTAAGAACTCATATATCCAGCTACCTCCTGTATATCCCAACTTATCCATCATTATTTGTGTTCATAATAATTATTCTCATTGTTGTATTTTTTTCAAATTCAATTTTTATTTTAGATGCAGGGGATACATGTGCAGGTTTGTTACATGGGTATATTGCACCCAGGTGCTGAGCATAGTACTCAATGAGTATTTTTTCAAACCCAACCACCTTCTTCCCTCCCTGTTCCAGCAGGTCACCATGTCTGTTGCTCCCATGTTTACATTCTTGTGTGCTCAATGTTTAGCTCTCACTTATAAGTGAGAATATGACATATTTACTTTTCTATTACTGCGTTAATTTGCTTAGGATTATGGCCTCCAACTCCATCCATGTTGCTGAGAAGAACATGACTTCGTTCTTTGTGTGGCTGTGTAGTATTCCATGGCATATATGTACCATATTTTTTTTATCCAGTCCACCAGTTATGGGCACCTAGGTTGATTCCATCTCTTTGCTATTGTAAAGCAAAGCATGTGTCTTTTTGGTGCAATGATCTATTTTGGGGCGGATATATGCCCAGTAATAAGATTGCTAGTTCAAATGGTCTATCTGTCTTAAGTTCTTTGAGAAATCTCCAGAATGCATTCCACAGTGGCTGAACTAATTTATATATCTACCTACAGTGTATATGTGTTTCCTTTTTCCTGCAGCCTCATTGACATCTATTGTATTTTTACCTTTTAATAAAAGTCTCTCTGACTGGTATGAGATCCTATCTTATGGTGGTTTTGATGTGCATGTCTCTAGTAATTAGTGATGGTGAGCATTTTTTCATAAGTTTTTGGCCACTTTTATGTCTTCTTTTGAGAAGTGTCTGTTCATGTCTCTTGTCCATTTTTTTTAGTGAAGTTATTTGCTTTTTGCTTGTTGATTGAAGTTCCTTATAAATTCTGAATACTAGGACTTTGTTGGTTGCATAGTTTGAAAATATTTTTCCCATTCTCTGGATTGTCTGTTTACTCTATTGATAGTTTCTTTTGCTGTGCAGAAGCTCTTTAGTTTAATTAGGTCCCATTTGTTAATGTTTATGTTGCAATTGCTTTTGGAAATTTCACCAAAAATTATTTCCTAAGGCTGATGTTGAGAAAGATATTTCCTAGGTTTTCTTCTAGGAATTTTATAGTTTGAGGTCTGGCATTTAAATCTTTAATTCATCTTGAGTTAATTTTTGTATATGGTGAATAGTAAGTGTCCAGTTTCATTTTCTGCATATGGCTAGCCAGCTATCCCAGCATCATTTATTTAATAAGGAGTCCTTCACCCATTGCTTGTTTTTGCCAACCTTGTTGAAGATCAGATGGTTGTAAGTGTGTGGCTTTATTTCTGAGTTCTGTATTCTGTTCTATAGTTTTATGAATCTGTTTTTGTACTAGTATCATGCTGTTTGGTTACTATCATTTTAAAGTACAGTTTGACGTCAGGTAGTGTTATGCCTCTGGCTTTGTTCTTTTTGCTTAGGATTGCTTTGTCTATTCAGGGTTTTTTTTTGTTGTTCCATATAAATTGTAAAATAGTTTTTTCTAATTAGTGAAGAATGACATTGGTAGTTTGACCAGGAATAATGATGAATCTGTAGACTGCTTTGGGCAGTATGGCCATTTTAATAATATTGATTCTTCCAGTCTTGAGCATGGAATGTTTTCCATTTACTTGTATTATTTCTAATTTCTTTCAGCAGTGTTTTGTAGTTCTCCTTGCAGAGATATTTCACCTCCTTGGTTAGCTGTATTTCTAGGTATTTCATTTTTGTTGTGGCTATTACAAATTAAATTGTGTTCTTGATTTGACTCTCATCCTGGACATTATTGGTGTATAGAAATACTACTGATTTTTGTGCATTGATTTTGTATCCTGAAACCTTTAAATTATTTATTCATTCTCTAAGTCTTTTGGGGGAGTCTTTAGGATCTTCTAGGTATAGAACCATATCATCAGCAAAGATAAATAGTTTGACCTCTTCTTTTCTTGTTTGGATGCCCTTTATTTCTTTTTCTTGCCTTATTGCTCTGGCTAGGTTGTCCTATCATTGTTATTTTATTCTGTTTAGTTACCTTATAAAACATGTTATTCCATGCCACCATGACATCCCTTACCTGAAATGCTATTCTCAACTTTCTTCAACTGATTGTTAAAGAACAAAAGTCTGAAGTCCCTAATTCTAACTCTGTCACTAATTTACTATACATCATTGGAAATTTTGTTTATCCTATTTTAGCCTAGTAGCCACATTTGTAAGGGGGTATTTATTTTCCAAAAAATAGATAAATAAATAGATATACACTTCATGGAATTTTTATTAGAATTAAATTAGGTAGTACATACAGAAAGATAATCAACATATAGTAAACAGTCAGTTTATTATTGTTAATATTATTGGCACAACTTAAGTATTATCTCCACCATGGATACTTTCATGAATTCTTAGGATTATTATACTACTTCTTCTCTAAACTCCAGTACAGTCTTGTGCCAATTTCTTATATTACTTACTACAATATATTGAAATTTTCTCCTTACATGCCACTGTACTGTAAATTTCTCTGGAACAGAAATTCTGTCTTAATCATCTATGCATGCTTTTAGCGTAATTCCTGGTTCAAAGTAAGCATTCAGTAAGTATTTGTTGAACATAATTGCATAACTACAATGTGATCAAGAGATTGCGAGCAATCTTATTAATATATCAAAGGAAAAATCACAGATAAAAATGAGTAAATAAACATTTATTTAAAATTTTACAACAGATACTGTGCTAGATACATACTAAAGGAATTACAGTAATCTTGTGCAGCAACTGTTGTCATCTCCAATTCACAAGTAACATAATTGAGATTTACAGGGTTTATATGTCCAGAACGCATTTCCAGTAATAGTTGTGAATCAGTCTTCAACTTTCAGCTCCAAATTGAAATATCATATTATGAAAAAGATTGAGTTATGTATTAAAATCAAATTAGGATTATTTTTAAAATTTGAGACAGGTTCTTAGTCTCTTGTTGCCCAGGCAGGAGTGCAATGGGGCAGTCATAGCCCACTACAGCCTTGACATCCTGAACTCAAGTGATTTTCCCACCTCAGCCTCTGAAGTGGACTGGGACTACAGGCATATGTACCATGCCCAGACTCGATCAGGATTTTTTTTTTTAAGCTAAAGCCTGAGAATTGCCTTTGAAAGATTCATAAATCTTCTGTGAATTCATGTACAATTGGTGCGTATGTGTAATTTTTTGGCAATAGCACCCATGGCTTTTATTAGAATCATAAAATAGCTCATGATCTGAAAAGGGTTTTTAGGTGAAGTTTTAAATGATACATTTTATTATTCAAAACATTTGATTAAACCAGTGTACTCTATTTTTTACTACTATTTATTTAGCATTAGGTTGTATGTAAAACCAGTGACCAATGCTAAAATTATATGTGACATAATTTTGCATTTCTTAAGTGCAATAAAACTAATTAATTTGACACCAATTTTTGAAAGTGATATACAGCCATAAATATTACTTGGTCTACTAAGCAATTAACAACTTTCAAAGCAAATGCCTACTCTAATAAAATAAGCCAATTAATTTTCAAGAACCACCTACTTACATAAAAGAGATGTGCTGATTATATATTATACTACTTATTGAGACATGTCCCAGAGAAATTTATTTGATGGTGCTTTTATAGTTAGTGGTTATTATATATTGGTAAGCAATATCATATTTCAAAAATATTTTAATGGAAGAGGTTGAAATAGCTAGCCTCAAAATTCACTTCCAATATGAAAATACTTTAAAAGTATTATTCTTGTGGATAATTCAGACTTTAAGAACAAACAAGCAAAAGACTACACATAAATATATCACAAATGTGCTCCTAACTACACATGGGAAAAATAATATCATCTGCTTTTTCAATAAAATGAGGCCATGTACACATTTATTTGGCCATCCTCTAGCCTTTGTTGGGTCCTTTACATATGTCTTCCCTTTTTCATGTCTAGGAAATCAGCAACAAGACTTTGTTCATTAATATCTCCTCCCTTAAAAAAAAAAAAAAAAATCCTGCCTGAATTGGCTAGTGAGATAGGTTGTGTGTATTAGGGCTCTACCTACTTCTAAACTCTTTCTAACTTGTTTTTGGGTGATAGACGCTAAGGAGTTTAAAAACTAGACTCTCATGTGGATTAGGGGCTGGAAATTCATCTGGTTCTCCCAAGAAAAGGAAGTTACATAGAAGACCGGAAGCAGAAGGGATCCTGAGGAACTTTTGTAGCTTAAAGGGAATTGAATCTCTGGCAAATAAAGTGATGGCGTCATTCAGCTCTTCTGGAGTTTCTGTAGTGTAGTTTTTTGTTTGTTTGCTTCCACTTCATAGAATCACTGGTGTAATGTGGCAGGTAGTGAAGGTAGTGGTGTATCTTCAAAACAGTGCTACTTAATGTGCTAATCTCAGAAAAGAGCAAGAGCTTGCACCCAAATGTAAATTAACACACTACATCTTTTTGTAAGTATGAAAATATTTTCAAGTAAACTAAATAGTGTGCCTAATGGCACAGGTCATTTGCCATCTGGTTCAAGCACTTTTCTCATTCCAGACAAGTATCAGTATGCAGATCAATCGTTGGTCCACAAACCACACTTGAATTGGAACACTACCCCAGAATAATCCCATGGGGTAGTTGGGCATTTTCCTATTTGTGTTTTTCCTGTGTGGTTTTCCGCTGTGTGGTATCTAAACCTCATTCTCTGACTCTTTAGAAATTCTAAAAACTATATAGTACCTCTAAATAAAGCCCTCTTTTTTCTTGTGTTAGCTACAATGAAGGCTGTTTTCTGCAACTAATATAGTCTTTACATAGGAATTTCTTTCTGATAATATTATATTGTGATCACAGAGATTGGCAGACCTTTAATCCATATTGTTATTTTAAATGCAAACATCAGTCTGCATTTGCATGCAATTTTACATCACAACTTGTTTTTGAACAAATCTTATGCTTGCTCCTATGGTTACCTCAGCTTAATACTTCTTTTGTTCATGTATATAATCTTTTGAAGAATACTGAGTTCTCAAATTTCCTCCATGAATCTGTACCTTTAGCCTATCCTATCTTGCCAGACTATATAATTTTTTAAAAGCTTGGGAGTAGTAATTGTTTCATAATTATATTATACCTAAAATAACTATGGTTATGTAGCATTTGTTAAGAATTACATCCATATGATACTATTCATATCTAAAGAATTCATAATATGTGTCTAAAAGAATAACAAATTACATACCTTCAAAGTAAGCTAGGGAAACATAAAAACCCACATAAGGTCAGTCACTCCTAAGTTAGCTAACCAAAGACAAATTGGGATTTCCCTGAAGCCATATCCCATGGAAATTTACCAAACAGCTTTCTCTTTCCTACTGTGAGCACTGAAAGCCTGTGACTCCTGGGGGTTTATCCAGCTTACACAATTTTAGATTCTGACTTTTTCAATCATATTAAATCTAAAATGTATCTGAAGTTTTTATCATTGGAGACATTCTCCCATGGAGATTTAATCTTTCTCTTTGATGAAACTCCATTGGGATTCATGAAAGTCTTTCTTCTTACAAGTCTACCTTCTGGTTATTTTATTAAGGACTTATGAGCAAATCAGATACTAAGAATCATTGGCCGACAGAACAAAGTTCAAAACTCTTTGGTTCTATAAAAAATAGATAGCATTACAAAAATGTTAAGTAGGAAGAAAACTAAAAGGACAATACTGGATGAAGAAGAGTCTAAATTCCATATAAGATGCTAAATATTCATGCCCTTCCTATAAAAATTAACCCAAAGAAGATTCCTCTGTGCCTAATGGGTAATTATTAAGGATGTATAGGATTCAAAATATATTTTAATTACAAATAAAACAGTTTTGTTGGAAAAAAACACATAATTTAGATTTCAATAAAGCAAAAAGTGACCATCCCTAGCCACTTCCTCTTCCACTACCCAAAGTATCTACTCCTAACAGTAAGGTATGTCTCCTAATCCTTTCTTTCTCTGGAAATATAGGATACCAAATATTCCATGTACTTCTCTACATTTCTCAACCTCTTTGTGGTTAAGTTCATTTGACTTATTATGTTCATGAAATGTGAAAAGTGAAATGTATCCCTTCCAAGTGATGACAGTGCAAAGCAACTGTATAGTTCTTCAGTTACTCTTTTTCTCTTGCTAGAGCAACCAGCTGACCTCTGTTCAGGTAGCAGGGGAGAGGATTGACATGTTCATGATCACTGAGTCACTGGGGACAACAGCTGCCCACTGGAGTTGTCTAGATCCACAAAGAACTCACAAGAGTGAGCCATAAATTCTTGTTACCGTAAATCACTGAGACTTAAAAATTGTTTATTACAAGAATAGCCCTCCCTATCCTGACTAAAATGCTCACGCAGATAACATGCCTATAAAGACTGACAAATAAGAGTAAATAAAAATACTTTCTTTTTTGTTTCTCCAAAAGTGGCATGCTAGTATGAATAATAACTTACATTTTTCATAAATAACAATATCTTTTGGTTTGCCCAGGATAATTTAATATTTTTTAATATTAACAAAGCTTGTAATAAACAACAAAAGTTCAGACCAAGTATTTAATAATGGATACATATTTATAACTACCTTGTAAAATTTATTTAACCATATGATGATTGGTTGTAATATTGATAATCAAGGCTTGTTTTATAGTTTCCATAATTGATTATATTAAAATAAACTTTGTAACTCACAGTATCATTCAAGCTTATTTGAAAGACTTGTAGCCGGGCGAGGTGGCTCAAGCCTGTAATACCAGCACTTTGGGAGGCCGAGACGGGCGGATCACGAGGTCAGGAGATGGAGACCATCCTGGCTAATACGGTGAAACCCCGTCTCTACTAAAAAAATACAAAAAACTAGCCGGGCGAGGTGGCGGGCGCCTGTAGTCCCAGCTACTCCAGAGGCTGAGGCAGAAGAATGGCGTAAACCCGGGAGGCGGAGCTTGCAGTGAGCTGAGATCCGGCCACTGCACTCCAGCCAGGGGGACAGAGCAAGACTCCGTCTCAAAAAAAAAAAAAAAAAAGAAAGACTTGTTTGCCCCATTTAAGGTCTCCATTAACGTGTAATTCTTTCTAACATATTTCTTATGCAGAAAAAGTAGACATTTTCAAAACGATTTTTTCTGTTCATGCCAGAATGAGTTCTGCTCCCAGATGATCTAGTATAGTCAGGTAAGGGGAAAAATGAGAAAGTGTCAAAAAAGAGAGTCCCATACACAAGAAGAAAACCCCAGATTTTAAAAATCTAATCACTGCATCAAGATTAAGTACTCATTGATCCATATTTTAGGTAATATAATCACAAGAAGGACACCAATAACAATTTCTGTTCCTAAATCTTGGGCTGCCAATATGGTGAGAAACTAAAGACTGTGTTAGATGAAATGTGAATGGCTCTTATCCAGTTCAGTGAGAATGCTTGATAGGTCTATCTCCAGAAAACTGCTAGCTTTAAGGTTATTTGGACTAGTCCAATAACTTATTTGTTTTTCCACACAAGTGGTTCTTTTAAAGGAAAAGTAAAGAGCAAAACTCGCAGCCAAAGTCACCCGATCAACCAGTTTGGTTAAATGGCAGCCTTTACACCTGCCATTCAAATGACTTCAACAAACATCATTATAATTGCTAGTATGAACTTGACCTCGAAAAAGAGGTAGCTTGAGGATTATCTTGCATATTGTTTAATAAACTGTATTGTCAAGCCACCCAGACTTTAAAAGCAGCAGGATGTTACAGTGTTGTTTTCATATCCTGTTTTAAAGATAATCAAACATTTCTCAGAGCCAACCACAAATTTCTCTTTCTTTGGCACATTACATCCCAAGAACAATTACTTCATTTCAGATGACTATATTTTATAGTTCTTATCTGTTCTACAAGTTTGGAATGGGTTACAATTCTGCCAATACAAAACATTTTACTTTCTCTAGATTCATACAAAAGAAATTTTGGTCAGCTCTGCCAAATTTGTGCACTTTCTAAAAACTTCCTAAATAAGGAAGACTTATTTAAGGAGATAAAGGAAAAAAGGCACACAAAACTCAAAGTTTTAGCTTGGGGAAGAATGACTGATGGAGGATCTAAAGTGTAAACCCACAGTATTTATTTATAACAGAGTGATTATTTCACTGAGCTCACCTGAGGAAATTCACATGTTCCAGCAGTAACAGTCAATTGTGTGAACTGACAGCAGGCTTCAGTCTATTTCCCAATCAGGACTAAGACCCTTTTGTTAGAACAAAGAACATACTTTCTTCATTGCTTTATAAACACACTATGACTACAAAGTTCTACCAAGTACAATTGACAGAAGAGAACTATGAAGAATCACGTTGCATTGTACTTGACTTACTTTAATAGCTCTAGCATAGAATTTGTCATTTTTATAATGTGATTAGTCTCCAGTGTCACGTTGTAAGAAGGAGTAAGGGCTGGTTTCTTGCAGAAGTGAGGAAACCATCACTCTTCCAACTATGGCTCAGATTACAGGCCAATCAGATTACAGATTGGCATCAGCTGAGAGCTTGTTAGAAATGCAGAATCCCAGGCCTGAGACCAGACCTACTGAATCAGAATCTGCCTTGTAACAAGAACCTGAGGTGATTTACAAATCGTATTAGTCTGAGAAGCATGGGACTAAGCAACTTCATGCTGATTTCTCCATAGCAGACCTCTTTGTGTTCATTGGATCAATAGTTGAGGTTCTCCTAGAAGATTGCTCCTAAGTACATTAATTAAGTCAATCAAGACAAAAGCACTCACTATATACCAGACACTCTTCTAGGCTCTGCTCAAAACACACAAAAATTTTTGCTTCAGCAGACCAAAAAGCTTAAATGCTAGTGTCCTTAAGGAAATAAAGCACAAGATTTTGATAGAAAACTTTGATGCTTCATTGTTGTTAATTTTTTGGTGAAGCCCCATAATTTAAACAAATGGTGGAGTCTTGCTTCCAATAATTACTTATTGATGGTCTATGTATTAGATTAAATCTTTGCTCTTTATCTGTTCAGAATGAGTAAAATTGTAGTATTACATAAATAGCCATGAATATATCAGTATTTTATAGAGAGTAATCTTTTTCTTTGTATATCTGTTTCCAGGTTAATCCATGGGGTAGAAGCATTAAAACATTTAATCAGTCACAGAGAACTAAGTAAGAAAATAATTGCAAAATTATACTTCATAGAGAAAATGATTAATTCTAGGGGAAAAACATGTAGTTATATAAATTGTGAGTTAACTTATTTGTCACCTTTAAACATTGGTCTTACATTTCTAAAAGTGAAAGGTTTTATGTAAGGTTTTACACAGTAAAACTTGTAAGAAAAAATAGAACAAATCAGTGATGCCAATCATTTATTAACCTTAACTACCTGGTACACAGAGTTTATATGACATTATTGATATTTCAGTTAGTATTTAAGTATTTAGTAATGAACTAATTCATTCATAATTCCTAGTGTCTAAGAATAGTAATAATAGTGTATACTGGAAAGTGAAGATACATTGTTCTTCCTTTTTACACACACACACACACACACACACACACACACACACCCGTACACATACATACAGTATTCTGGGTCAATATATTGGTGATTGTGTTGGTAATTAATGGAAGAATTGGATGTTAACAAATTGTGACTCCTAGACAAATGCACTATGTATGAATAAGAGTTTCTGGAAGAGCGTCTCTTCTCATATCTGCAAGAGATGCCCATGGATCTTTCTATTATTCCTACTATTGGATATTCAGGAATCCTGCTTTGTTTCAGGAACTCTACCACATTTTCAATTTTGACAGACATGCATAGGTAATATTTTAAATAGATACATTGTCATATAATTTGTAAAGTACTTCCTTAGACTTGTTTACTAACAACATTTGCAAAATTTGGGAATAGTGGCATGAAGAAGACCATGGTCGAATTTGGTGGTAGTATATTTGTGTATCAGGTTTGGTGATAAAAGTAAAAAAGTTGCACAGATTTAGGAAAACACTGATTGTTCTCTGTAGCCATGGTAACAAATAGCTACTAAGCTTCTACAAATGATGTCAACTTCTGTACTTCTGAATATTTACCAATTCCTGAACTCCATGCTTTCCCCAAACCCCATATAAGATCCATCCTCTATTCTTCTCAGAAAGACTGTGCCTGACCAGCATAGTTCTCACACAATAAATTCAGTTTTGTGCTTTTTAGTTAAGGTACTGTGTGATGGTCTCAGCATCTTTTGACAGTAGATAGCATACCTGGGTAAGAAGAGAAAGGCATACTAACTGCTCAGTATCTTCCTGCAACAGGATCCTGTAAAGCTCTCTAACTAAAAGATGGGCTTCTTCCCAAAGTGTGAGATCCCTGTGTCAAGCATTTCCTGGGACTTGTTAGAAATACAAATTACTGAGTCATTCCTAGACTTACTGGACTTCTCTTTAACAATCTCTGCAGGTGATTCTCATACATGCTAAAGTTAGAAAAGTACTGATAAGAGGTACATAGCCTACGTATTAAGTCAAAATTCAAATTCCTATCTTACCACCTCCTAAATATTTGACCTTGGGTAATTCGCTGGACTATTCTGTGCTTCATCTGCTTGTACTATTTGAGGATAATATTATACTTAAGGTCAAATGTAACTATAAGGATTAAATGACATAACGATTTTTAAATACAGAACCTGGCATGTCTTAACAGCTGTATATTTGCCACCTATATTTATTTATTTATTCTTACTATTAGTTATTAAAACCATTTGTACATAACTTTAAATTTCACTGATAACATATTCAAATTTATGCATATTATTTACAAGGAAAATAGATATCATTTTTTATAGCTACTTACTCTGGTAATCAGCCGCAGTTTAGTTTAGGATATCATTTAAACAGCTGAAACTGTTTGCTAATAACAAAAATTAAAAATGAACAAAAAGTAAACTATCTTGACCTAAGATTACTAAGCCCTGGTAAGGTAGACCAAATTATCCATGGTGAAGAATCAGTTTTTATTTCATTTTTTTTCCCAGCCTGTCTTGAGCTGATGTAACTAAGGAGCTCAAGCTGCAAGTGACCCACAGAGAAGTTAAAACAGAAACTGACATATAACCTGTTCAATGAGACAAGTTCACTCATCTTGTGTTTGTATGTTAAATTACCCTGAAAGTTTCTAAACTCTCACATTCAATTTTTGTAACTATTTCATTAGAAATTAGAAACAGTTCATAGATCACAATTTGAGTAGCAGTAAAATAGAAAATAAAGATAGCTGAACCTCAGACACAAAGCTTTCTCCCTTTTCCATGTTGCAAGTGAATCCACACACACTTAGCTTTAATTCAAAATTAAGTAAAAATGAATAAATATTTAAAATTATTAACAAAAATATTACACTACTCTTCACATAATGAGTATTTTAATGCCAAAATTTCTATTGAAATGAATTATTTACAGATTTCTGAACATAAATATGCCACACCTACTATGAAGTATTAGGTTTAGGAAGTTGAGATACTTATTTCAGGACACTTGAAAAAGGTACAAATAAATTGCACAGTAGTAAATAAAATAAATCTTGCGAGCAATGATATTTTTAATCAACTAGAGGCAAGTCCTCATAACCTTCATTTTCTAGCTACCCATGACTTTGACAATTTATTGACTTTTGAAATATTCACTCTTTAAGAAGTTTTTTCCTAATATGTCAATGAAACGTATCTTGAAAATTTGAATGTATGTGGTAAAATCAGTTTCAAATAAGAATGTATTCAACTTACCAAAATATAAAATAGCAATTATAATTAATTATAATTTAGTTGTAATCTATAATAGCATACATTATGTTGATATTAATTATTGACTATATTATCATGTTATATAATTAATGTGTTGTTACAATAA
Organism: Piliocolobus tephrosceles; assembly: GCF_002776525.5. Classification (NCBI taxonomy): domain Eukaryota; kingdom Metazoa; phylum Chordata; class Mammalia; order Primates; family Cercopithecidae; genus Piliocolobus; species Piliocolobus tephrosceles. The sequence goes on along the minus strand of NC_045438.1, from coordinate 79,104,550 downwards.
ATAATTATATTAAAAAGTATTAGCAGTTATAAAGTGGTAGACCAAATTCTGTATATCAAGAAAGGAAAGTAATTATGGGAAGAGTGAGCTTGCTTATCCATATTTGGCAAAGAACAACAATAGAAATGTGATTTTTAGCCTCAGTATTCAGTGTAATTGCTACCCCAATATGAATGTTCACGAATCTTCAAACAGCTACTTAAGTTTCATGCCAACTACTGTAGGTACAGTTCCTTGTTGTAAGTCTACTGCTGACTATTCACCACCTTCCAAGATATTTAGCCAGTATCAACATCTATGAACGTATACCTCTGCATTTATTCATTAAAAAAATTGAGCAACATTTTTGTTCTACTTCTCTATATGCTCCTTTCCTTCCAACTATTCCTGAACATAATATGCTGAGTATAAAGGAATCCAATTGAAAGACTGTTTTGTGTTTAGTTTGTTTTAAAAAAATTTTCTAAAGATAGAGGGTAACATTGTGCTGTCACAACACTACAATGTCACTCTGATATATTTTGTTGTTAAATGTTCATGCGACTTATTTACCAACACATATTTGAGAGTTAAATCAATTGTATCATTAAGCAATATGGTTTTCTATAAACATTTGTAATTTTTTATGGTCCCACTAATTCTTAAAATAGGCTGTATCATGATGAGTTTTGCTTTCCTGTAACTGAATAAATCTTATTCTTTAGCTTCCATTTCTGCTGATTTTGAGAAATTTAATCTTGCTGACTTATGAACAGAGTTGCATCTGGGTTAACATACAGTCTCTAGTCATTTCAGATGTACTTGCTTTCAGATTCTTCTCTTTTCTTCCTCTTGCTTTGTCTACTGAAGTGATCTAAATTGCAAAGCTTTTTCTCTTTTGCCAGGACTTTTCTTTTGCCCTGGCATCAGGAGCTAATAGTCTTGTCTGAGAGCCACTCTCTGGTGTTGCATGGAGATGGCTGGTTTAATCAATCTGAAGAGGTCACATGGTACTGACAACCCCAAATCTCAGCACTTAAAATAACAAAACGTATTTGTTTTTCATGCTACATAACCAAAACAGGTGACTTTGTCCTATGTGTCTTGTCACTAGCTTTGTCCCTCTGTCGATGGAAGCTACATTATCTTGTGATGGTGACATTTAAGCAAGTTTCCACATTTGCCATGGCAGGGAAAAGAGATACAGATTTATACACCAGCAGCAAATACTTCCAACAGAGTCATACTTCCCACATGTGACACATATCACCAATGATCACACTGGCAATTTGTCATTGGTCAAAGAGCTGATCACCACACCTAACTTCAAAGGAACAAGAAAGCATGATCTTTCCTAGTGATCCAAAAGGGGTAGATAAACGAATATCAATGAATGATGGAAATTTCTGGCACAAGAATCCTGCTAGGACTCTCCTCATGCCATTTGTTGTCCCAGTGCTCATTTTGCTGGTACTCCTTCCCCAATCTCACTGCTCTGTCACTCATTTACCATGTTGGGCTTGTCTGTGAAACGTGCAGTAAGTGGACAACTTGTGTGGGAGTCAAGCACCAATTCTTTCTTCCCTAAAGCCGCCCAGGTCCAGGTATCTCTGAGGTTTATATGAAATTTCCATGGACATTAATAGAATTTCAGTCCCTGGAGGAGAAGGATACAAAGTCCTTTGATAGTCACTAACCAGGGTTTATGCTCTATTTTATGACTCACATTCTTCTTCCCCTTGCTGGTTGAAATCACATCTCCTTTTGGATGGAAACCAGCGCTCTGATATTACAGTCTTCTGCATCATATGATTTATACTTTAAACTTCGTAAGTCTTCCAGGATTTATAATTTTATATTTTACATTAGTGTTTTAGAGGAAACCAACAACTAAAAGGAAAACAGAACCTTTATTTTTTAAACCACCTGATCATTAGGATAGAAAGAATGAAAGAACAGCCAGGCATTGTGGCTCACGACTGTAATCCCAGCAATTTGGGAGCTGAGATGGGTGGATCACTTGAGGTCAGGAGTTTGAGACCAGCCTGGCCAACATGGAGAAACCTCATCTCCACTAAAAATATAAAAATTAGCTGGGCGTGGTGGCCTGCCCCTGTAATCCCAGGTACTTGGGAGTCTGAGGCAGGAAAATCCTTTGAACCCAGAGGCAGAGGTTGCAGTGAGTTGAGATCATGCCACTGCACTCCAACCTGGGAGACAGAGTGAGATTCAATCTAAAAAAAAAAAATAGAGAGAGAAAATATTATTGCTTTCAGGAGTGTTGTCATGCATGTAAATAAAAATCCATTTATGTGTCTGCATTATGCTTCAATATAAAGCTTTACAAAATCCATTTGGATATTTAGCAATTTATTTTTCCAAGGTTCTGCTTGATACAATTTATTTTTCCAAGGTTCACTATCTCCCTGGATGATAGTGCCTGTGGAAGACCTTCTGTGGGGAGAGAGACTACTCTGGACAATCTCTCAATATCTAAAAATTAAATAGATAGATATGTGGATGGATGATAAATAGATCTCTAAATAGAAATCAGAATGAAATTTAAATTTTGTACTTTTAAATACTCAAACAAAAAGATTTTATTTCCCCTGGTTTCTGCAGAATCTCCAGTTCGATGATTATTTCAGAGGCTACAAGAGTTTACAGAATAATTACAGGTTTACAGAATGTTCTCAGAAACTTGGGCCTGGGACATTTCAAAATCCATAAAGGAGAAATAAGAGACATTTTATTTTATTTTGCTATTATGAGCTGAATTGTGTCACCCAAACCCATATGTTGAAGTCCTAACCCCTACTTCCTCAGAATGTAACTGTATTTTGAAGACAGAGGCTTTAAAGGGGTAATTAAGGTAAAATGTGGTCATATGTGTTAGCCTAATTCAATACTACTGGCTTCCTAAAAAAGAAAAGGGATTAGAATAGAGACATACACAGAGAAAAGACCATGTGAGAACACCAGAAGGAGATGCCCATCTCCAAACTAAAGAGAGAAGCCCCAGAAAAAAAAAATCAACTCTGCCAATGCCTTGATCTTGGAATTCTAGTCTCTAGAATTGTGAGAAAATTAATTTTGGTTGTTTAGGTCACCCAGTCTGTGATACTTTGTTATGGCAGCTAATACATTACCTATTTCGGAGCTAGAGATAAAAAGAAGAGAGTGTGGATTTATTTAATCACATGGAAAAGAACACAAATGTATAGAATGTATGAGTTTACACTAGTATGAATTTTGCATTGTCTTAACACTGATTTCCTCAGAACCCCCCCAAATCTTCGAATTTGTGATACACTGATTCATCCATTTGCATTTGGGGTCAGAAAACATTTTGGATTCACTATGAAAGAAATCTACTGGATCATAACTTGGTGTTAAGATGTAACATGTAACAGTTAAATAATAATAATAAATAATAAATAAATATACTTTCTTTCCCCTGTCCGTAATGACATGATTAGAGCATTTTCAACCTCTCTTTATCAGTGGATAACAGACATAAAGAAAGATTGAAAATGTTCTAATCATGTCATTACGGACAGGGGAAAGGAGGACAGAAAAAAAAAGAAAATATATTCTTAGGGTCTTTTCCTATTGAGGGTTAGGAAGAATACATGGGAAAAAGTAAAAGACTGTAAGAGAAAGAGAGAATAAGTCTTGAACAATCAGCAGCACAGTTGTATGAGAGAAAAGAATGGGACCGAAATCACCAAGGAAAGAGCTGGAATAACTGAGTGATTATTTGAATTGTTTTGAAATAAGTCCCTTAGATTGTGAAATTCTTCATATCCTCATTTATTAAACTTACATATATTAAATGTCATTACTCAACACTGTTCTCTCTTTTTTTACCTTGTCTTTCTTATGATTAATTTGTCTTTATGGCCTTTCCTCAAGTATTTTCCTTAGGTAGTATAGTTGCATAGCAAACCATTTCAGTTGTGTATGTCACTCTCACTATATATTTAAAAAGGCATCAACCAGATAATAAACAAGAAAATGATGGACTGAATATAGGATTTTTTGCACGCTGTTTGTTTTCCTGAGTATATTAAATGATCTATTGTCTATTAGCTTCCAGTGTCAAAAAATAAAGCCTATATCAATGTGATTATTTTTCCTTTGTGAATAACTTGTTCTTCCAAGCTGTAAACATAAACTTTTTTGTTTATCCTTGGAGTTCACACGTTTTATAAGGATTTACTTGGTTGCATTCATCTTCTTATTAAATCACCCTGAAACTTAGCCCTTTTAATTTCTGGACCCGAATCTTTTCTCAGTTAAGGAAAATTTATTTCTAGAAGTTGTTTAGTAATTACCTCTCTCCCATTTACTCCTTTTTCCTCCTGTAAATCACCTTTTGGCTGTTCTTTTTCTTAGAGCCATTCTCACAGTTTCTTTTTTCTTCATGATTTCTCTTTCTCTTTCTTTTCTGTGCTTTCAATATTTCTTGTGCTTAAATCACTCAGTCATAAATTCTAATTTCAATAGTAACTGTTTTCCCCTCTAAAACATCTATTTAATGTTAGTTCCAAAACCAGCAATGTGTGTGTGTGTGTGTGTGTGTGTGTGTGTGTGTGTGTGATTTGAACATCTTTCAATATATTCTTTTTTCCTTCCTCCCTCTCTTCCTTCTTTATTTTTAAAAATTCAGTTGCTCATTTTTCCCTGGGCATATATCCTGAATTGAAACCTGATCTTTTTCTTTCTTACTACTATGGCCCCTTAAATGGGCAGTTATTTTCTTAAGTGGCACATGCAGCTGACTTCTGGTGGCTGAAATTTATTTAGGGCAGAGACTCTCTAGAGGATGAAAGTCAAAAGGGTTATCTCACTCTGGCTTCCTGTCTTGAATGGCAAGCTAACAGCCTCTTCTTGATATACTCAGAAAGACCACTCTGTTTTCTATTTATTCTGCAATCTCCTAGCCTCAGAATCAGCGACGACTCAGTGAATAACTAGTTCTATCCTGGTCTCCAGTGAATCAAGTTGATTAGGGTCACTAAAATAAGCGATTAGGTACCTCCTTTTGTGAAATAGTTTATACGTTCCCAAACACCAAGATCTTCCCAGGATTTACCACTTATCTGCTCATTCCTCTTTTATGTCACTTTTGTGTGTGTGTGTGTGTGTGTGTGTGTGTGTGTGTGTGTGTGT
>NC_045438.1:79098929-79099386 GCF_002776525.5 Piliocolobus tephrosceles | reverse complement strand
ATTCTTGCTCTGTCGCCAGGCTGGAGTGCAGTGACGCAATCTCAGCTCACTGCAACCTCCATCTCCCGGGTTCAAGCGATTCTCCCGCCTCAGTCTCCCAAGTAGCTGGGACTACAGGCATGCACTACCACACCCAGCTAGTCACTCTTTAATTGAGTAGCCCACATGGGAAGAACCTAAGAATCAGGAATTTCATCCACCTCCGGTCACATAGACGCTTTGGCAGCTACCAGACTCAGAAGCAACAAATAGCTTGCAATTGAGAAATTGGGGATGGAGGGGGTGATCTTTAGGTTGCTTTCTTCTTCTTCTTCTCCTTCTCCTTCTTTTCTTCTTCTTCTTCTCCTTCTTCTTCTTCTTTCTTCTTCTTCCTCCTCCTTCTTCTTCTTCCTCCTTCTTCTTCTTCTTCTTCTTCTTCTTCTTCTTCTTCTTCTTCTTCTTCTTCTTCTTCTTCTTC
>NC_045438.1:78884886-79098919 GCF_002776525.5 Piliocolobus tephrosceles | reverse complement strand
TCTTCTTCTTCTTCTTCTTCTTCTTCTTCTTCTTCTTCTTCTTCTTCCTTCTTCCTTCTTCCTTCTTCCTTCTTCTTCTTCTTGAAATTTGTTTGTTCGTTTGTTTGTTTTTGAGACAGAGTCTCGCTCTCACCCAGGTTGGAGTGCAGTGGCGCGATTTGGGCTCACTGCAAGGTCTGCCTCCCGGGTTCACGCCATTCTCCCACCTCAGCCTCCCGAGTATCTGGGACCACAGGCGCCCGCCACCACGCCCGGCTAATGTTTTTGTATTTTTAGTAGAGACGAGGTTTCACCGTGTTAGCCAGGATGGATCTCCTGACCTCGTGATCCGCCTGTCTCGGCCTCTCAAAGTGCTGGGATTACAGGCGGGAGCCACCCCACCCGGCTTTTTTTGCCTTTCATATGCTCATAGAATACTACTCCTTTTCCCAGGACAAATCATGCCTAATATAAATTAGCGAGGGTGATACCAATTCTCTTACCAGTGTCTGACTGAGGTTTGCAAATGTGGCTCCAGTCCTGAGGCAGGAAATATGTTTAGGGGCTTCTGGAAAACGTTTTTTTCAGGAGTAAGACTGGAAAACACTTCCTCATTGATTTAAATAAATAGGTATACAATGGGAAATATCCTCTTATTCAATGAATATCATCGTGTCTCCTCAACTGCTTCTTGAATGACCAATGTTGGTTCTATTCTCCTTTGTGAACTATCTAACTGCTTATTACTTGAACATTGTGAGTCCTCTGCTACTTATAGCTAAAAACAATCTGACACATTTTGTAAAAAAAAAAAAAAAAAAAAAGTGTGGATTTTGGGATCAGACAAAAATTTGAATGGAAACTGCAATTTACTTGGTCATATGAAGTCTGCCCTTTCATCAGTGGTTTGCCTACGTCTTTGTTTTTTGGTGATATTACATTTGATAGTTCATGTGATCCCTCTATAGATGCCTGCATGTATTTGGTACTATATTGTGATTGCCCCAAGGAGGTAGGAGGATCAACTCTTGCCCCAAAATTTAGTTTAGATATTGAAACAGATGACACCATACATGCACCAAGAGGATATGAAAAAGTTTATTACTCATACAATGAGGTCTTCTAGAGAGGACATGGTAGCTCCCAACCAAGTCTGAAAATGCCTTAAGAGAGTGAGAAAGAGCAATTGATCTGAGAACTAGTTGTGTTTAGTGGGTGGGTTCAGGGTGAAGGTTCCCGAGCACAGGCAGGACTTGGTGGTTTGGATGGCCACCAAGGAGCACAGGGCACAGGGCAAGGAGCATAAGAGCCTTCTTATGGATTTTCCCAGAAGTGAGCCTAGAAAGGAGTGGATGTTGAAAGCTGTCAGCAGCCAAATAACAAAAAAGGAGTAAGACTGCATTACAGGTGTTTATTGAATGTCCCCTTTCCCCCAACTTGCCATTTTTCAATGATGCATCATGAAAGATTAGGGATTTGTCTTAGAGTAGTAGAGGAAAATGTGCTCTTGATAGAAATAATAGTCTATGTCCCATTAAAACGTATGAACTTATTTTACATGTCTCTTTTTTTTTTTTGAGACGGAGTCTCGCTCTGTCGCCCAGGCTGGAGTGCAGTGGCCGGATCTCAGCTCACTGCAAGCTCCGCCTCCCGGGTTTACGCCATTCTCCTGCCTCAGCCTCCCGAGTAGCTGGGACTACAGGCACCAGCCACCTCGCCAGGCTAACTTTTTGTATTTTTTAGTAGAGACGGGGTTTCACCGTGTTAGCCAGGATGGTCTCGAACTCCTGACCTCGTGATCCGCCCGTCTCAGCCTCCCAAAGTGCTGGGATTACAGGCTTGAGCCACCGCGCCCGGCCTACATGTCTCTTAATACTGGTGTTAAATTCATAGGGTCTCACTTTAGAATAAGATCTAATGTGTAGACCATCAAATAGACAGTAGGCAAATGAATAACTGAGTGAATGAGTGAGTGAGTGCTTTCCTATTGGTCCCATGTAACTACCATGTTTAATTTGTATCTGTTTGGCAGAGAGTAAAAGTGAACCTTTTTTTAATAGTGCTTTTTCCTTTGAGATCTGTTTAGGTTTCCTCCATATTGACAATTAAATAAAAATCATTTGCAGACTTAAAACCGAAGTAAAACAGCATGTTAAGTGCAATGGTGTTTCTTTTCCCTGTCTGTAGGTTTATTTAGTTATATTCTAGCCAGCATTTGCAGGCACAGCTAACAATGCTGTACAGCAGGAACCATGCTCTTGATGCCTGCGTTCTCACAGAGACAAGGGGAGGCAGCTCTGTTTTGCAGTTCTCCTTCATTTGCTATAAAGATAAAAAAGAAGCATGCAGCAATATCACACATTAAAGGCACAAAAAATGAGTAATTACAAGCTTTTGACTTCCTGTTGTCTTTGAGAATATGCTCCTAAGATACTGAATACATAAAATATGGTGACTTGGTTAGCTATTCTTCACTCAGTTCAGTAAGGGACAAGTGCTCATTACAACATCCCATCTCCTCCAAAATGGACCAGGTATGCCGTACAAAGATTTTACTATGTGCTTTTTTCCAAACTATTACACAACCTTGTCAGGTTTGTTTGTTTGTTTTTACATGTTCTCTTAGCTCTCTATCTCAAGGAATTTCATCTTTTCAGTGCACTGCCACAAACTTTTGGAACACAAAAGCAGGAAGAACAAGTTCATTCAACTTGATCTCAGGCAGGCCCTCACTACCAACACCACGCTGTCCTCCTGACATCACCTTCCCTGGGCTCGCTCAAAAAACAGGACTAAATACCTACTCACAAATCATGAACAACACAGGGCCCACTACAGAGTGATTTACACAACACGCAACAGTCTGTTTCTTATTTCATTAGAGGTAAATAGGAGTTAGTTTTACTTTCCCAGGCAATCTATAGCCACTCAATCAGTTACCAATATACCATATTTAGCTGTGTAGCCTGTGGTTCAACTTTAAGCTATAGCGAATTATAGGACTTGAACATTGGGCTGGGGATTTGCCTTAAGTAGTGACAAGAATAGGCAAAGTTTAGGTGTGCGTGAGCAGTTTAAAAGCCTAGAAGATATTTTAAACTGTATGACTTGTCTTCTCCCTTACACGTCACTTACAAAAAAGACATTTTGATTTAGGGGAAATGACTTAGAAGTAGGAACTAGGAAAAGGAGATCCAGTTCCATATTGGCCATTAATTAATTACTTGTGTGAGTATGTTTAAGTTAATTAAAGGTTCTGGGCCTCCCTTTCTTTCATTGCAGAATGAGAGTATCAGATTTCTAAAGTCCCCTTCAGCTACAATCTTCAATCAAAGTAGCTGCATCTTCCTGTCTCCATTTCTCCCAGGTTGTGTCTTGAGTTTTGGCATCTTCTTTTGTCCTTTCCTTTACTCAAGGTTGCTCTTTAACTTGGAATCTCCTACACATTAATGTGAGAGTGATTGGGAAAGAGAAATAGAATCTCCAGAGAAATACCCCTGTCTCCACACCAAACATTCATTGGAAATACAAAGAAATGTCTTTGCTTTTGTGATTTCCCTATTAAAAAATAGGACAACACACACACACACACACACACACACACACACAAACACAAAGACTTTCAATTTTGCTCTAGGGTATTCCAATATTTTTCACAGATTTAGAGATCAGCAAAGTTTATAAGAGGTTTGGACTTTTTTCCTCTGAAAAAATCTAATAAAATACCCAAAGCCACTTGTGTTTTTTCCCAGCAGGCTTTTATAAAACAGGGTCAATAGCTCACATGAGTACACATGCATAAACCAGGAAACAAACCACAAGTTTACATAGATATCTGGTGATTTCCATGCTTTCCTGAGTTATTTGCTTAACTGAAACCACAACATGTAGTCGTTTGGCTTTGTTTGTCTTTATGATTATTGCAACTCTAAGAACTGGGTACAAACACTTATGACAAAAATCCTCATTTTCTGTGGCTAATGTCAAAAATTCTGCCCCCATTTCTTTTGGTCTAAATATAGTTTTAAAGGTCTCTCTACCCAAATAGTTACATATTTTTTTTGCATGACGTAGACAACAGTATCTTAAACTGCTAAAAGTACCTATGAAGAAATAATAAATAAGTGACCAATCCAAATTCTGTAATATTATCTCTAGTGCCTGTGGCAGTCGCTTTAAATTGAGCAGATAACCCGAAGAGTTATGTACACTAAACAGTTCGACAGTGACTTGTCAAACTGCCTGACTATGGACTCACTTGGCCTATCAAATAAATAAAAGTTTATGCTTTTTATTGTTATCTCTGTCAGATTCCTCTTACAAACACACATCATTCTTGAGCACAACCTCTCAGAGTATCTTGGGCACAGCACCTTTGAGCAGCTCTAGACTGATCTTCACCTATGATCTCTCTATCTTAATAAATCCCTAAATATATATTGATAGCCTAGGTCTATGGACCAGCAGCTATTCTCGGTGCAATGAATATATTTAAAAAATAAGACGCATTCCCATGTTCAAGAAAATTAGAATCCATTTGGGAAGAAAAAAATCCACATATATGAAACAATTAAAGAGTGATAATGTAAATAATATATAGCCAATCCTCAATTATGTAGTTTGAACAGTAAATGTGTTGAGAATTTGGAAATGTGAGAGATCAATAAAGAGTTTCCAATAATCTTTTCATTGATCTTAAGGGATCCAAACTTGAGGTAGAGAAAAATTTCCATGTAGGTAGTTATGTGTATTATTTAATGGTAAATAACTGTCTGACTTATTCATCTAGGTCATGTGAAATAGAATACTCAAATTCCATGCTTTTCCTTTACAGACAAGCCTCTCTTCTCCTTTCCTCTTCTCTTCCTCTCTTCCTCCCTTTCTCTTACTCTTTCAGCTGACAGAAATTTGTCTAAGAATAGTTTAATAACTTTGCTAGTTGGATAATAATGGCAGTACATCCTTGCAGAAAAATAATTTTTAAACCTTGAATGCTTAGCTTTTCTTATATTAAGATCACATTTTACTTTATATACTTAAGACTTTACTATTGCATAAGGAACAAATTTCACATCTAAAGCACTTTGAGGCATCTGTACCATGAGGTCTATATGTGAAATTTTAACAAAACAAGGCAGTTTGAAAATCCACATCTCTGGGAAATAGAAGGGCAGAAGAAAAGGTATCAGAGAGGGGAAAATAAAACAGCTTTAGATGAAAGATGAAGAGAGAGAAGATGGTGACTGAGAGCAAAGGTGGTACAAGAAAGCAATCCTTTACAGACAAACAAAAAAACTAAGAATAATCTCCCAAATTGCACAACTTGGGATTGTGTTAACTCCTTTAAGCTGAATTTATTTTATTAAGTTTGTTTCTCATTCTTGTAAAAAATAATCATTGTTATCAGCAAGAAGGCAGATTATTCTGTTCTCATTTGTTTATTTCATATTTTGTTTGTTTGTTTGTTTGTTTTTGGTTTTATGCTCAATGAAGGGAATGATATCCACTAGGACTCTGGCATAGAGCAGTTGGTTAAGAGCTGTGATACATAAAATTACTAAAAGTGTTTTCAATGTTAGCGATAATTGAATTGAGATGAATAAACATATGCATACACTCCTTAATGCCCTAATGTCAGTTAATTTCAAACCCTTGCACATGAAAGCCAAATAAGGTGGCAGATATTTTTATTTCCAAAGTCAAATACTGATTTTCTGTTGACACCACAATTACTTGTGCCATAAAGTGATGAGTGCTCTGCCCTTCCATCTCTTTGAAAGTTTCATTCCAGGTATGGAGAAGCAAAACATCTGAGAACTCTGCTTAATTATTTCTGTGTATTTACTCTAAGAGTAATGAGTTATATTACCTTAGGCCTGGAAACAGTAAAACCAGGTAAAATTTAATAATAGGAGTCTGTTAGCACCTGAGAAATTTGAAATTGATATCTAAACACGCTGTTAAAGAAAATAATAAAAATAAAACAAAATAAAAAAGTAAAAACAGAACTTGCTCTTTCAAAAGGAATGTGCCTACTGATAAATATAAAACAAACAATGAAGTATATCAGGTGGTTAGTGATTTGATATTTAGCTTCACAATATCTGCTAATATATTACATCTCACCTGAAATTCAGTTTTAAGTAGCTCTTGGAATGGCATGTATCTAGTAATCAATATATATTTTTAATTATGTTGCCTTAGGAAAAAAAGTTAAGAAGGTTTTCTAAATACACGTTTAAGATACAGAAAGCAGTCTTTGAAGAGAAGAAACTTTCACATATGTCAAAAGAAGTCTTTTGAGCATTTCATTTTGAAATTAAAATACAGACACCTATCTTACATTTCTATAGAAGAATCAAGGAGCCATCTGGGAAGCCACCTACATAAATGCTTTACACTGAAATATACAGAGAAAAAAAGAATTGCAGAAGTTATAATGTTAGATATTTTTCTTTTCCATCATTTCTGCCATCAGCATTAGCTTAGCAAGAAAGCCTTTAACTAGGATTAAAAATATCAAATGTTCTATTAGCTGACATTAAGTGTAATGGAATCTCGAGGTTGAATTAATTTTGTAACTTCCTTTATCACTTTGAAGACTACTATCTCAATAACTAGCATCAATAGTCAACACAAGAAGACTTGAATAATTGGTGATCAATCATGACAATTGGGTGACCTCATCCTTTCCAAATCTTGGAAACTTAGAGATCTTATTGAGAAAAAATAAATTGGAAAATACAGCTAGGTATGAGTTTAATTTGCCTGTTTAAAAGTACAATCCAACCTTGCATTTCAAATTTTCATTATACTATGCTAATAAGCACAGGAGAATTTTATGGGCTTGATAGTTACTCACTTAGGAATGTTTGATATCACTGAAAAGTAATACATTTAACTACTAGTCAAACAACCTCATAAAAGTCTCAGAGATAAGATTTCATAAAACTTGGACAGCACTAAGGGATGAAAAAAATTATCTTAATGACTTTACAAGACAGGCATCATATTTCCATGTGAAAGTTTCACATAGAATATTCTTTATATCGAAGAATCTAAATTAGGATGAGTGCATCTTGGAGCAGGAGCCCACCATCGAGGGGGGCTTCAACAAATTCTCTTCTCAAGACCAGCCCTCTATAAAAATAAAAATATTTACACATCTATTTAGTCAGTGACAAACAGAGAGGAAACCATCTGGCCATTTGAATCAGTGTAAATTGCCCAACCACTCTTGTGAAAAGAGAAAGCTAGTCAAATTAAATGCTTATTTTGTTTTGGAGCTAAACAATTGTCCTAAACTGTAATCATAAAATCCACATTTGCAGTATCAAATAAACAAAAGCAAATCAGTGAAGAAAACTTGTTTTTGTGTAGTAATTGGCAGGAGGATTAGCATTTCAGTGGATCCGATTTCCTAAACCTTCTCATTCCTGATAACAGCTTCAGCGGTGAGGTGACACACCAAAAAGCATAAATTATCTAAAGCTGGAGATAAGCAGAGACCATTTGGGGGTTCTGAGTGCAATATAAATACATGCAAAACAGTAGGAGAACTAGCCCATTCAAAATCTCCAAAGGATTAGCTGTGTGAGCTCTAACTTCTTTGCTGTTGTTAGCTGTGATTTATCATCAGACAGTAACGAAGACTCTGCCTTATCTGTGATAATTCAATGGCTTAATGGCAGTACCTTTATCTGGAGGTCATTATTAAGCTTCTTTGATCAGGCTGAGAACAAGCACCTATGCTGTGCTTTAGCCCTAACTATTGCTTTTGGTGTCAGGGTTATAACATAACAAGAACATCATTGGAAATGGCATTAGTAATTTTGTTCAAGCAAGTTATTACTTTTCTATAAAACAGAATCCCCCAGATGGTAGGAGAACACTATGCTCCAATTTTTGAAACTTCTGTATAATATAGAGTTTACAAATACTAGGGACTTGGACAAATACTCAGGTTCTTGGACCTACAACCAATTTGAATATAAAACTGAAAATAAAGAAATACTGTAACATTACTTTCTACTATTAAAAATGAATGATATTAAAAGGAAAATGAACATTTATTTTGCCCTACTATTGAAACATCTTAACTAATGCCAGTATTTCTTCAAAAGTAGTAAAAATTATAGGCACTGATTGAAATAGATATAATAAATCCTTATTAATCTGAAATTACTGGATGGAAATATTACTTAGTATTAAGGAATAACTACTATTAAATATTTTAATGAATTGCATTTAATTACTTTAAAATCTTAACATCATTTGAACTAGTTATGATATATTTCTATAAGGAGGTCAGGTATAAATTTATCAAAATTTGTTTGAATTTAGCAGTGCAATTTGATAGTAAATAATGAGTAATGTCACAACACACAGGAGAGTTTCTTCTTCAAGTTTTAAAGATATCACCTGCGGTTATTTTACACACAATGCTCCTGTCTTAAAAATGTGCACAGGTCAATTTTATGTAGACTAAATATTATTAGCTACAAATTCTAAATTAAAGTATTTTAAATTTATGATGTCTTTCAATATTTGATTTCACATTTTTGTCACTGCTGGTTATTTTATGGTATTAAATAAAAAACTTCTTTATAAAGGATTTTCACATAAAACTGATTTGTTTTGACAGATACCTAGTCCTAGCTCTCTTTATATGTAATATGAACTTGTAAAAAATTTCTCTCCTACCAGGGTTTAACAAGCTTCTATACACCCATACACCCATGGCAAAGTCAGATGCTCTGAATTCAAATCACAGTTCTATCTCACAGTATATAATCTTGGGCAAATTATTCAATTGCTGTGTAGTTTCAATTTCCTCTTCTGTAAAAGAAATGTAATTGGAACATCTGATAGATGTGTTCTGTGGCTTCAGTAAGAAAATTCGTGTAGATATTTTGCACAATGCCTAGCACATCATAATTCACAATGAATGATAATTCTTAAATTAGTCCTCCTTCTCCTCGTATCCACCTAGCCAAGAACACGGGACAAATTTCTTTAAAAATAAGGACAATAAGAACTTAGGAAAACTAGATATTAGGACTGAGCGCATAGATGAGATAGTCAAGACAATAGTCAAAAGTAACAAATCAGCTATACTATCTATTCTACTGCTTAGTAACCTGTTTCAAGAGCTTGAGGAGTTTTCCTCTGATGGTCACAGATATCCTATTTTTCCTGTCAAAAATTGCTTTTATAACCTACTAAATTATGTACATGAAATTTATATGTGCAGGATATGTTAATATACATGCATACATGTGGATAGAATTTAGCCTATTTTTAAAAACTAAATGATATAGGTAATTGTCCATGTTCTTAATACAAAAGTTATTATTATATATAATATATACATACATATATGTGTATGTGTATGTATGTCCGTAGCTATAATACAGAGAAGTTGTTTGAACGGTGTTATATGATTATTTGCTTTGAAAATTCCATTTGTGCCAGACTCCAAGTAAGAGTTCCAGTGTATAGTATCAGAGGGTTTAGTTATCTTTGTTCTTAGTAAAAAACTTAAGTGTTATAAATTTATGCCTTTTTTTATGTACACATTGTCAAACTTCGGGTACTGTACAAGACTGTGCTCCAGTGTTCCAAAGGTTCTAAAGAGCCAAATAATCACCTTCAGGAAGAGGCGTGATCTCTGAAGCAGGAGCCTAGTTGCCATAGACTGTTTGTGTTTCCCCAAAATTCATATGTTGAAACCTAATCCCCAATGCAGTTGTATTAGGAGATGGGCCTTGGGGAGATGAATAGTCATGAGGGCTCCACTCTCATGAATGGGATTAATACCTTCATAAAAGAGGCCTGAGGGAGCTTATTTGACCCTTCAGCTCTGTGAGGACACATGGAAGGCATCATCTATGCAGCAGAGAGTCCTCTCCAGACACTCAATCTGGCGATTTGATCTTGGACTATTCAGACTTTGGAACTGTGGGAAATAAATTTCTGCTTTTTATAAGCCACCTTATAGTCTTCTATTATACCAACCCAAATGGACTGACAGTAGTGTCATCCACAAAGATAGAGAAAAATCCCCACTCTTTTCCAAGATCGGAAGTATTTTGTTAAGCATACTCTGATCGGTGTGATATTTCTATTTTCCACCTCACTCCTTAATTATTGACAACGACAATCATATAGACACAAGAGTTGAGAACACACAGCCACCTTCTGGGTTATGCCTTATTTGTCCCCCAAGACAGAGACTGAGTCAGGAATTCTTGAAAACAAAAAGAAGCGAGGAGAGAGGTGAAAAGGAGATTCAGCTTGGACTGTAACCAGCGTTTCAAGTGTCACATTTATAAGTACAATTTTAAGGTCATCTGTTTTAACTACTAGTCTGATAACCTGAATTTTGCTCTGCAAACCCTACCAAGTTACTATGCAACATGTTCTTGAACACTTCCAGTGAGATTAGCTTTCAATCAAGTAAAGAAAGTCCTTCTTTCTTTGGGCACTATTGCTACAAATTTTTCCAATTTTTTTATGCAACTTCCATTTAGTAGTACCAGTGTTCCCATAGGATTCACAATTTAATATTCTATCTAACATCCCTTTGAAAATTAGAAATTATATAGCATATCATGGTATTTCTCTGATCAAGCCTAAATCATAGGCAGTTTTAAAGTCCATACCAAGTAAATCAGAATGCTGGGGAGCCAGACATTAGGATATGTTAAAGATCTGCAGGTGGCCGGGCGCAGTGGCTCAAGCCTGTAATGCCAGCACTTTGGGAGGCCGAGACGGGCGGATCACGAGGTCAGGAGATCGAGACCATCCTGGTTAACACGGTGAAACCCCGTCTCTACTAAAAAAAATACAAAACGGTAGCCGGACGTGGTGGCGGGCCCCTGTAGTCCTAGCTACTCGGGAGGCGGAGGCAGGAGAATGGCATAAACCAGAGAGGCGGAGCTTGCAGTGAGCTGAGATCCCGCCACTGCACTCCAGCCTGGGCGACAGAGCGAGACTCTCTCTCTCAAAAAAAAAAAAAAAAGATCTCCAGGTGATTCCCATGTGCAGAAATGTCTGAGAATCAGCGCCTAATAGTCTTGCCAACACATAATAGCATTAGATGTTATTATTTTTGCTAATCTGATAGGTGAGAAAAGATATGCCATTGGGTTTTTAAAGTTGTCTAATTTAATATTAAATTTAATATTGCTAAGTATCTTAGACAAATTATTAAAAATTACTTTTTAAAAACTTTTCATACGCTTATTGTCATTCTAATATTGTCTTCTGTGATTGTTCATATCATTTCACCATATTTTTGGCTTACTTTTAAAAAATTTATTGGAAATTCTATGTTTTATTGATATTGATTCTTTGTATTATTTATATTAGTAACATTTTCTAGTTGTTAATTTAAAATTTTTATTTTAAATGAGCTGCTTTGTTATTGTAAAATAAATCCAAATTTTTTGTTGTTGTTTATGCGTTCATGGCTTGTTTTAAAAATCCTTCCCTATTTCTAAAGAAAATTCACTTCTTCATGGTGTTGTTGGTCAATTTATGAACATAATGTGATTCTCCATTTATCCAGTTGTTATATTTTGTCCTTTAGTAGAATGTTAAATTAATTCTCAAACATTTATTGCACTTTGTCTGTTACATCATCTTTGGTTGTTGCTCGTATGGGGAGGTACTGCCGATTTGGGGCTACTTTTATCAATCCAATAATCTTGCTGAAGTCTATTATTGGTTTTAAAAGCTTTTGTGTTCATCCTTTCTGGTTTTTTTAGATAAATTACCAAATGATCTGGTAATAATGACAATGTTGTCTTTTCTATCCATACAGCTTATTATATTACTGTTGTCAGGACTTTTATAATATATTGTACAATACAGGCAACACCAATAATTGTTGCCCTCTTCCAAACTTTAAAGATGATATTTCTAAAGTTCCTCATACATTTGCTTTAGGTTTTGGGAGACAATTTTTATCAGGTTAAGGAATTTCCTGTCTATTCTTGGTTTGTGTGAGCTTTTATCCTAAATAAGTGTTGAAGCTTTTCAAATGACTTTTCTGCATGTATGAAAAAGTATGTGATTTTTTTCCCCCATTAATGTGGTGGAAAATACTGAGTGACATTCTTTTATTTAACTGGCCTTACACTTTCAAGGTAAAATTTACTCAAATACGATGACTTGTTTTGTTAGTACCCTGCACTTTTTGATCAGCTAATGTTAATTAAAAATTTTATACCTATGTTTATTTAAAATTTACATATAATTTTATTTTCCTAGTTTAAGGATTAAGGTAATACTTACATAGCTAAATGAATCGGACACTTTGCCTAATTTAATATATTGATTTAATTTGCAGAACTATGTTTGGAAAGAGAAATAAAATCAGTTACTTGACATTTTGATAGTATTTACCTGTAATACTCTCTAGGCCTAGAACTATTTGAAGAGAATGCCTTTTTATTACATTCAAATTTCTTTATCGGTTATCAATCTTTTCAAATTTCTTACTTCCTTTTGAACCAACTTGGACGTTTCATTATTTGCCTCAAATTTACTCACATTTTCAAGTTTATTGACATGTAATTGTACATAATATTCTTTATGATTTTTATATATCTGTTTTACCTAAGGTTATTTCTCCTTTTTATTCAGTATTTGGTCTATTAAGTCTGTTTTGTGAGGTGCTTAGCGTATTAAATCTGCTTCATGGGGCATTCCATGGAATTTTTAATGTCTTTTTCATGATATTGACCTTCTTTGTGAGGCTGATGATTCTTGATTATAGGCTAATGTTCTGCAACAGTGTTATCCTATCTTGGCCTTTGGCCAGCACATAAATGGCACACTAAGGAACAGATTTACTTTTAGGATACTGGAATTCCTTTGCTTTGGCAGCAAGTTCTCAGGAACCCTGCAAAAAAGAAATCAGCTTTCATATGGTTTCTCCAAAGCCTTTGACGTGTCCAGCAGACACTTTACCTGCAATGAATAATAGTAGCCTTGTCTGGCACGTCCTGAGTTGCTACTTGTCAAATAACCTTAGCATGGATCCACTGGCCACTAGACATGAGCGATTCCTTCTCTCTATCCTTTAATGGTGGCAGTGGTTAGAAGTGGAGGCTAGGATCCTGCAATCAGGGAAAACTTGAGCACAGAATAGGACTTTACCTAGACCCTTTCAAACCTGTTAGAAATCAACCAGAACCAAATTATCTGATGTTGGCCAATGAATTCTGGACCAAAATATCTAGCCTCAGTAATAATGGAGGCACCTTATTACTTTTTTCTTTTTTCTTAGTTAGTCTTCTGATAAGTGTTTAGGGCTTTTTTTTTTTTTTTTTTTTTTCTGGAAAATTCTTCTCTTTCTGATATGCTCATAAGTCTTTTTTAAACTGATAAACCATTCAACCACAATTGTTAAATTACAATTTATTTTATAAACCCATTCTCTAAGACTGTGCTGCTCAGGTCGTATTCCATTAACTAGGACAAATTTAGGTGATTACCTTTGCTACAGCATCCCAAAAAATGCTTACTAACTTTTTTTTATTATACTTTAAGTTCTGGGGTACATGTGCAGAATGTGTAGGTTTGTTACATTGGTGTACACGTGCCATGGTGGTTTGCTGCACCCAACAAGCTGTCATCTACATTAGGTATTTCTCCTAATGCTATCCCTCCCCCAGTCCCCCACCCCCTGAACAGGAAACCAAACACTGCTTGCTAACTTTTAAAAATCTTTTCTTTACGGCAGAAGTTACACTTTCAGAATATAGTCTGGGCCAAATTGTATGTATATTTCCAAAACATCACCATTTCCATCATAGGATTAGACTATGCCAAAAACTTAGCTCAGGAGAAAGCCCGAGCTTTCTTAGATGGTTTGTCCAGGAAATGGGGATAGTCATATTTCACAGAACTCTGACAACATTAGCATGTAATATTTCAGAGTTTTGACATTTTTAAAGAAATTCTGAGTCTGAACTTTGGGTCATTGCCTTCTATACCACTTCTTTTCTGATTGCTCTTCAAGAAAAACAGAAAATTTAATATTGTAGAAAAATTCCAACAGGTCTTTATTTTGTCATGTACTTACCACACTTTATAGGCCCAAGTGTTTTAAAGTGTTTTTATTTTTTGCTTTCATGTTTATATCAATATTCATTATAGTATTTCCAAGTCCATGGCTACTTCTGAAAATTTATAGACATCTCTGCATAGTGTTAGGCTGATAACTGGACATCATCAAGGACATGCAGCCCGGGAGGATCGTTACAAAACTCTAAGCAGTTTTGACATGGTAGCTTCTCAGTCCACCGTCATAGGTGTGCACCAGAATGTATACTCCATGAGGCCAACATTTTTTTGCCTCTTTTTGCTTTCACCTTTCTTTCTGCCACTTTAAGCCTTGCCTATAACAGAGTAGACACTCAACAAATATTTGCTAATAAATAAAGCATCACTTTATTTTCTCTGATTTCAAATGACCCATTCCGAAAGATACAGGTCTCTCCAGCAGGAGGAGACGACATCACTATTTTCTCTAATCACTTTATTTTCTCTAATTCCACTTAAATGCTGATTTCAAATGAGATGGTTGAAAATTTAGCTTCAGTCATGCTTAGCACTCCTCTGCTTCTGCATTTTTATCAAGGGGCTGAGATCTATGCAGAGCCAACTCATAAGTTGTTTTCTCTGAAATAATATTTTTTAAATGTTTAAAATATGCACATGGTCACAATGGAACTCAACTAAAGCTGAATACTCGTCAAGCTCAAGTCTGGAAGATCTCTCTCTCTCCTCTCTGAGTGCATGAGAAGAAATTTGGTGGAGCCTGGAATTAATGGGATATAAAAAAATGGGGAAGTCTTGTACCTATACCCCAAAAGTGGGACAAAGATGCCCTCTCCATGTAGATTGATATGGGAAATAATTGTCTACACAATTACTGTAACAGGAATGTGCTTATCACACAGATAGTTGCATGTTATTTTTTTCTATTGGACTTTTTTTTTTATAATAGGAAGAATAAAGAAATCTATGTGGTAGTTAACTGTTTCTTAAAGTTGAAAGATACAGTCTTAACCCAGTGAAAGTCAAAGAAGGTGATTTATGACAGCTCTTTTATTCATAGCAAAATTTAGAAAGGAACAAGAAAAAAGTGCTCTGGCACCTCTGAGAGAATAAAACATCCACAATTTACAAAATAAGTGCTTCAAGTGACCTATGACCAAACTGACAGCCTCTTTAAAAGATGATATAACCTGCTAAGATAGACAGAAAAGTTATGACCTATTCCGAAAGATACAGGTCTCTCTAGCAGGAGCAGATGACATTTTTGACACCAGCAACATCAAAGGCATTGCCCTGAGAAAGGACCAGTTAGTTTCTCTAGAACATAGCTAAATTCAAGTGAAATAATTGATTCATATCAGAACTTTTATTTTACATTCAGAAATGCTGATATTTCATGAGACAAAAATGAAAAAAGGTAAAGGCAGGAATATATGGTTGAGGTATTGCTGGGGACACTGAATTTGAGGGTGGTTTCTCTAAAGATTTTCTTGAGAAGAATGTGTAAAAATGTTTTCACTGATGCTGATTTTCGGTTAATATGAGTAACAGGTGAATCCATTCTACATATTCCAATTTGGTAGAATGTTCATATTCAATGAATAACAGAAATGCCATTTGAAGAAGCAGCAGCAGTAGCAGGAGGAAGTGGAGAGGAAGGAACGGTAGGACAAGGAGGAAAGAAAAACGAAGAGGAATAGGAGGTGACAAGGGAGAATACCACTATTACAATCAAGATTAGGGCCTGAATTCCCTTTGTAAATATTAAAAGTAGAAGATGAGCTCTTACTCTATTTTGAGGATCAATCTAGACAAATTAATTAAAATGATAATATAAAATAAAATTAATGAATCTTCCACTTTTATATTGTTGGTTTAGATCTTTTCTTGTGAAATGATAGTAGAAAAGAAATTATGGTAATTATATTTGCTCGTATTGTGTAAAGAAGACTCATTGCAAATGGAAAAATTGCTTCTTTGTATAGGCAAATTAGACTTTTGAAGAAAATTTTAATCATGAGAGTATTATTTCATTGTTCTTTTCAAACAATGAATCCATAATTTGGATTTGAGTCCTTGATTATTCTCCTGGTAGTCATGCACTCTGCGAGACCGGGCTTAAACGATTCTTCTCTTGACCAAAAATTCTGAGGATTGGTTATTCTTTTACATTAAATCCCTATAAGTAATACCAGTGCTTTTTAAAAATTATTTTATACTAGAAATACATGCACGCATTTTTCTATGAAAGTTTGTTGTTGTTGTTGTTGTTTTTAAGATGGAGTCTCAATCTGTTGCCCAGGCTGGAGTGCAGTGGTGCAATCTCGGCTGGCGCAAGCTGTGCCTCCTCGACTCAAGCAATTCTCGCGCCTCAACTTCGTGGGTTCTTGGGATTACAGGTGTCCACCACCACGCACAGCTAATTTTTATATTTTCTGTAGAGATGGGGTTTCGCCCTGTTGGCCAGGCTGGCCTCGAACTCCTGACTTCAAGCAATCGGCTCACCTCGGCCTCCCAAATTGATGGGATTACAGGTGTGAACCACCATGCCAGGCCTCTATAAAAGATGTGATCCACAAGGAGGGGAACATCACACACCGAGTCCTGTCAGGGGGTGGGTTCTAGGGGAGGGATAGCATTAGGAGAAACACCTAATATAGATGACGGGTTGATGGGTGCAGCAAACCACCATGGCACCTGTATACCTATGTAATAAACCTGCACATTCTGCACATGTATCCCAGAACTTAAAGTATAATAAAGTTTTTTTTTTTTTTTTTTGAGGCGGAGTCTCGCTCTGTCGCCCGGGCTGGAGTACTGTGGCCGGATCTCAGCTCACTGCAAGCTCCGCCTGCCGGGTTCACACCATTCTCCTGCCTCAGCCTCCCGAGTAGCTGGGACTACAGGCGCCTGCCACCTCGCCCGGCTAGTTTTTTGTATTTTTTAGTAGAGAGGGGGTTTCACTGTGTTAGCCAGGATGGTCTCGATCTCCTGACCTCGTGATCCGCCCGTCTCGGCCTCCCAAAGTGCTGGGATTACAGGCTTGAGCCACCGCGCCCGGCAATAAAGTTTTTTTACATGATGTGATCAATGTAGAAGAAATGAGAAGAAAATATAAATGTCCCATTCACTTCTACCCTACTGATTCCTTCTTACATCATCAGAGGTAATCACTACAAAATGATTAAGTACCACCTTCTAGCCCCTCTTCCTTTACTTTATTGCTGGTATGCACGTACAAACACACACGCACACAGATGTACATATGTCTTTTGGCTTTTTACTTTTTTACACTATTTGAAATACACTGTATTGTGGTGAAACTTTTCCATAGTTGTCTTGAGATCTCTCCATATCAATATTTATAGGTTCTCATTCTTACTGTTTATTGTTTTCTATAATTCATTGTATAGATGTACTAAAATTTACATAACCACTCTCCTAAAGTCAAATTTTTTCTGGCTTCAATGATGCAAGGAGCATTTTTTTTATATATACTTTAAGTACTAGGGTACATGTGCACAACGTGCAGTTTTGTTACATAGGTATACATGTGCCATGTTGGTGCGCTGCACCCATTAACTCGTCATTTACATTAGGTATATCTCCTAATGCTATCCCTCCCCCATGCCCCCTCCCCATGACAGTCTCCGGTGTCATATTCCCCTTTCTGTGTCCAAGTGATCTCATTGTTCATTTCCCATCTATGAGTGAGAACATGTGGTGTTTGGTTTTCTGTCCTGCAATAGTTTGCTGAGAATGATGGTTTCCAGCTTCATCCATGTCCCTTCAAAGGACATGAACTCATCCTTTTTTATGGCTGCATAGTATTCCATGGTGTATATGTGCCACATTTTCTTAATCCATTCTATCGTTGATGGACATCTGGGTTGGTTCCAAGTCTTTGCTATTGTGAATAGTGCAGCAATAAACACACATGTTCATGTGTCTTTATAGCAGCATGATTTATAATCCTTTGGGTGTATGCCCAGTAATGGGATGGCTGGGTCCAATGGCATTTCTAGTTCTAGATCCTTGAGGAATTGCCACACTGTCTTCCACAATGGTTGAACTAGTTTACAGTCCCACCAGTAGTATAAAGTTGTTCCTATTTCTCCATATTCTCTCCAGCACCTGTTGTTTCCTGACTTAATGATCACCATTCTAACTGGTGTGAGATGGTATCTCACTGTGGTTTTGATTTGCATTTCTCTGATTGCGAGTGATGATGAGCATTTTTTCTTGTGCCTATTGGCTACATAAACGTCTTCTTTTGAGAAGTGTCTGTTCATATACTTTGCCCACTTTTTGATGGGGTTGTTTGATTTTTTTCTTGTAAATTTGTTTAAGTTCTTTGTAGATTCTGGATATTAGCCCTTTGTCAGATGGGTAGATTGTAAAAATTTTCTCCCATTCTGTAGGTTGCCTGTTCACTCTGTTGGTAGTTTCTTTTGCTGTGCAGAAGCTGTTTAGTTTAATTAGATCCCTTTTGCCAATTTTGGCTTTTGTTACCATTGCTTTTGGTGTTTTAGTCATGAAGTCCTTGCCCATGCCTATGTCCTGAATGGTATTGCCTAGTTTTTTTTCTAGGGATTTTGAGGTCTTAGGTCTAACATTTAAATCTTTAATCCATCTTTAATTAATTTTTGTATAAGGTGTAAGGAAGGGATCCAGTCACAGCTTTCTATGTATGGCTAGTCAATTTTCCCAGCACCATTTATTAAATAGGGAATCCTTTCCCCATTTCTTGTTTTTGTCAGGTTTGTCAAAGATCAGACGTCTGTCGATGTGTGATATTATTTCTGAGGGTTCTGTTCTGTTCCATTGGTCTATATCTCTGTTTTGGTACCAGCACCATGCTGTTTTGGTTACTGTAGCCTTGTAGTATAGTTTGAAGTTAGGTAGCATGATGCCTCCAACTTTGTTCTTTTGGTTTAGGATTGTCTTGGCAATGCGGGCTCCATATGAACTTTAAAGTAGTTTTTTCAAATTCTGGGAAGAAAGTCATTGGTAGCTTGATGGGGATGGCATTGAATCTATAAATTACCTTGGGCAGTATGGCCATTTTCACAATATCGAGTCTTCCTATCCATGAGCATGGAATGTTCTTCCATTTGTTTGTGTCCGCAAAGAACATTTTTTTAACACCTATCTTTTGGAGCATATTATTTAGGTGTTAACATTCACAGAAAAGAGAAACCAGATGTAGATTTTTTTGAGAACGTGACTAGGAATATTTTCTGTTTCCACCTTATGGGAAAATGTAGGTATTTTAAAGTGAATTATTTTATATATTTTGAACTCTTATGTCAAAAATATTATTATTAACTGTCAATAAGTTATCTGTGTTTTAAAATTAGCATACATACTACATTTAAAATTTAAATAATTTCATGTAATATAACATGTAAAGAGTGCCTCTACATCATTTTTAAACTAATAGAACACCAGATATTATCAAAGTTCAAATTATAGTACAGGTTGAGTATCTGTAATTAGGAAATCCAAAATCCAAAATACTAAAAAATTACGAACTTTCTGAGTGCTGACATGACACCACTAGTGGAAATTTCGTACCTGATCTCATATGACAAATGCACACAATTATTAAAATTATTGCATAAAATTACCTTCAGGCTAACTGTATAACTTGTATATGAAATATAAATGCATTTTATATTTAAATGTGTGTTCCATCACTATGATATTTCATTATACATATGCAAATATTTTAAAAATTTGAAAAAAAAAAAACGAAATTTGAAATATGTTTGGTCCCAAGCATTTCAGATAAGGGATACTCAACCTGTATTCTTTTTTTTTTTTTTTTTTCCCATGAAATTATATTTTTCATTACACCAGTGCATACATATAAATTTCAGGGCAGATAAAATATTCAGATGTTAAAGAAAACTACTGCTTTCAGAAAAAAAAATAGGAAATATCTTTGTGAGTGCAAACTATCCTCCTTAAATAACATGCAAAAAGCATAAAACATATAGGAAAATATTTAGGACTTTTGCTGTACTAAAATATCAAATTATTACAAACAAAAACATTAAAAGTAAAGTTAAAAATAAAACAACAACATAAGCCATACAAATAGATATTAGGAAAAGATATTTTCAACTCAACAACTAATTAAGGATTACTATTCAGAACATATAATGAAATTCTATAAATTATTTTTAAAAAACCAGTGTGAAAATGAACCAAGGATATGAACAAGAAATTCACAGAATAGGTATAACCCAAATGGCAGGTATATGCATGAAAGCTTTCTAATCACACCAGGAATTATTGATATTCGAATTCAAACTGATGCAGGGCAGGTGAGCCCCAAAACTGGGCCTTAGTCTAGGCTGGTTTTTGGCTTTGCTGGGGAAATAATTCAAGAGTGAGCAGGTGGTAGAAGAAAACAAGCTTTACTGAGGACTGCTCCTGGAAGTCAGGGCTACCCTCTAGGCAGTGTGTTAAGAGCAGCGGCTCAGGGGCAGTCCTGCAGTCATATTTATTCTCACTTTAAGGGGCAGGCTAATTAGAAATTTCTAGAAAAATGATGGTAATGTCCAGGTTGTCTCCATGGAAAATGGTGGTGTCGCCATGGCAATGGTAAATTGTTATGGCTTTAGTGTCAACCTGTATTCTTATATTTTGTTTTAGTAATAGTGATATCTAAGCACATATTTAGGAACAGGCTGAAAAGTAAATATTATGTTTTGAGCCGAGGAGTGGAGGATCAGAGTGATATTTATAAAGTTCCTATTGTGTGGCAAGCACAGAACTCTTAATCCTCATATAAACGGTGTGAGGTAGATATTTTTATCTTGCTACATACCTATGCCTGTGTTTCACTATTAGGTTTATTTTTATGTCAAGAGTCCCTGAGAGATTAGGAGAAGATATATTTATATCAGCTAAAAGATTTTAAATATCCGTGCAACTTGATAATAATCCATTAAATCTACATTCTTAGGGAGTGTTCGTTCAGTCAGTCTTTTTATGTAGCCTCAAAGTAATGTGGAAATACTGAGAAATGCCCTGCTGAAATCAAGGTGTACTTTACACATAGAATTCTCCTGGTTTTCTTGTATCATAACTCAATGATAAAATGAAGCAAGACTGTTACAATATGACTAGTCTAATTGTGCATTTGTTAAGTAATTCCTTTTTTCTTGTTTTAAGGACTCAAATCTAACCTCTAATTTTACCCAGGATTGTCACTCAGGGTGCAGAGTTTCTGAATTCTGCTGCTGCCATTTCCTTTTGAATATTAAGGAGGAATTTGGCATCTCCAGTCATCTGGCAGTTTCCCATTCCCTATGATACTTCAAGAGTAAAGATAATACTTTTGCAATCACAATTACAAATAAAAGTACTTTGAGGGCAGGATCTTTATCTGTTTTACTCCCTGCTGTATGAGCAAACATTTACAACTGTGCTGGTACTTGGTAAACACTCAATAAATATTTACTGAATCAAAACATGAATTGTCACAAGAAACTGGGATTTAATTTGTTTCTGCCTACAGACATGAATTTAAAATATTTAAGTGCTATTTTATCTTCATGCATAACATTTTTTTTTCTCTCCTAGCCTGAATTTAAATTCACGCTTAACCTGTTTTACTATTTTAGTTAGAAGATTCTCTTTTGTAGAAAAGACATGACACAGATGTTATGACAACATGAAATCATGTGAGGAAGCTTTTAGGAAGACAATTCTT
Source organism: Piliocolobus tephrosceles (assembly GCF_002776525.5). Taxonomy (NCBI): domain Eukaryota; kingdom Metazoa; phylum Chordata; class Mammalia; order Primates; family Cercopithecidae; genus Piliocolobus; species Piliocolobus tephrosceles. Next base: position 79,077,141 of record NC_045438.1, on the reverse strand, counting down.
CCTAAAAGAGTTTGCCTTCTCAGGTATTCTTCCAAGCAAAGCTTTCTCAACCCCGTATCTACACATGATTGGTTACTCTGATAAGACTTTTATATCTGGTTAGTTCAGTAGTAGGGACCAGGTCAGGGCCATTTATTTCAGACTGTCGAGAAGGCGTAAACTTAAACCTTCTCCTGCAGACTCTTGTCTAACCTTTAAACTACAGGGCTGTAGTGGCCCTGAACACAGGTGTAGCTCTCCGAGGTAGGTTGATCCTAGGGAAAAATATGCAATGGCTCTTCAAGGTCCCACCTTTCTTGTCATATCACACAGAGATATTTCCTGTCATTTCAGGTCTTCAGGCCTCTATAAATGACTTTAGAACCATATGTAAGGATTGGAAGTCATACAACCCACAACAACCTTCAGATTTTTAAAGCCAGAAGAGATCTTAATAATCAGGAAACCAGGACCAGACAGAAATGCTATTTGTCTAATTATGAGGGGGATGAACTCTATTACTTTTCTAGGTAGAAGATTATGACAAATATAAAAGAAAAATTAAAATGCATATGTTCACAAGCTTTTCTCTATCTCACAAACACATGAACACACATATACATACACATAATACTTTATCACGTTTTAATTTTTACCCTTTTTGAAGGCAGAACTTTTAAGTCTATACCTATGAGGTTGGTGGAGAGAAAATTTGAAAGAAGACTGGAAAATCTCTATTGATTTCCATTAGAAAGGCAGATACATCAAACCATATAGATAGAAGAAAGAGAAGAAAAGGTGGGGAGGAAAAAAAGACACTCCTGCTCAACTGTGTCTGGGGATAGTTCTAGGGCAGAGTGAGTGCTAGGTGACTGGAACCCAGCTGAGCTACAAGAAGCTAGACTTGGAGAGATACGTGAGTTGCGAATGGAATTCCTCTCTGCTATGTTTTATGTCTCTCTGTTAAATGTTCAAAATGGTTTAAATTCTCTTTTAAGCACTGGATAATTTTTAGGTTGATATATGTTTGTTCGTTATGTTTGCTTTCTTAATCTAAGACAAAAGACACTTTGCCTAGACTAGTTAGAGGTGGGTGTTGTTTTCTAACAATAAGAGAAAAAGTCAAAATTTAATTTCAAGCCAAAATGGAATAACAGGGAACATATTAAAACAAAGCCATTTTAAAAATAAGAAGAAATTTGAAACAATGGACTTCAAGATACTAAATGTTAGGCAAGAAAGAATGATGATCCCTGAGAGATGGGAAATAAATACGGTTAGCCCTGTAATTGCCTTAGCTGTTGGCTTCAGAGAGTTTCCAGGCTGTGGTTCAGCAAGGGGGACTTGAAAGGACGTCTCAGACTTTCTGATTTGGAGAGACAAAGTGGAGGGTCTTAGGAGACCAAGGTGCTAGAGACTGCGGAAGAGAGTACTGGACAAGAGAGTGCTGCACAGACGGAGAACCCTGGAGGCTGGTGCTTCTTGATTATGCAGCCTAGTATAGCACATCTAAAAATGAGAAACCTACCCAACACCAGGGAAAGAAATACCCAAAAAGGATTAGAGAGAACAGTTCTAGGAGCTCATCCAAGACTGGGAACAGTGCCTACTCCTATCAATCAAACTGGATATTCTTATAATTCATGAGACATCGGTTGCAGTGGTCAGAAGCGTTTTGCTTCAGTAATAGGGGAAAATTAGACTAAATACAGATCTGGTCCCTCTGAAAAAACTTAAAACCAAGAACTGAAGAAAATAGATTGTTTTCAGATAACTTAATTGTATTCCAGAACAAAACTCAAAGATACTCACAGGAATACAAAAATATTCACAACCTTACCAAGAAAGTTCACAATGCTTGGCATTCAATCAGAAAATGTGAGGAATGCAAAGAAACAGGATTATAGGATGTATAATGAGAAAAAAAGAAATCAATTGAAAACAACCCAGTATTGAAATAGATGTTAGAAATAGCAGAGAAGGACATTAGAACAGTTATTACAACTGTAGTCCATATTTCTATTGTCTGTGTCTCTACTTAACATTTTGTAGTCCAAAAACTTAAGTAGTGACATGGACAATAAAACAAATTCTTCAAAATTTTAGATGTGAAAACTCTAATACCTGAAATTAAAAATACATCAGATCAGATTAAGAGCAGATTAAATGTTGCAGAAAAAATGATGAGTGATCTGACGACACTAAATAGGACTGATCCAAAATGAAACAAGGACAAAATATAATTTTTTAAAAAATGAGTGAAGCATCAGTAAGCTATGGGCAGCACCAAACAGCCTAACACATGTGTATCTAAAAGAGGAAGATGAGGACAAGAAAATTTGAAGAGATAATGACGAACAATTTTCCAAATTTGAGAGAAACTATTAACCCCCACAAAAATCCAAGCACATGAATGATAAAGAAAATTACACAGAGTCAACCATAATCAAATTACTTAAAACCAGTGATAAACAGAAAATCTTAAAAACAACCAGAGAAGAAAAGATATCATAGGCATAGTAACAAAGATGATTGAAGCAATGCAAGTGAGAAGTGAAAAGAGTACCAGCTTAAAAGTAATGAAAGAAAAAGGCCTGTCCACCACAATTCAATATCCAGTGAAAATGCATTTCAAAAACGAAGGAAAAATAAAGATATTTTTTGGTATACAAAAGCTGAAAGAATTCATCACCAATAGACCTGCAGTCCAAGAAAATTAAAGGCAGGCAAAAGAAAAATAACACCAGATGGAAATAACGTTCTTCAAAAGTAATAAAGAGCACCTGAAATTGTAACTATGAGAGAAAATATGTAAGATTTCTATTGTTTTAAATATCTTTAAAAGATAGCTCTTTAAACAAATATATTAATAATGTAATGTGGGGATTATAATGTATTAAAAAGTGAAATATATGATAATAGCACCAAGACTGAGAGGAGGGCAATAAGGTACACTAATGTTAAGTTTTTTATAATAAATGTGAAATAGAAGTCTACAAGCTGATTCAAAAATTCATATGGAAATGCAAATGACCTTGAATATACAAAACACATTTGCAAAGAAAGAAAAAAGTTGGAGGACTAACATTATCTAAGACAATTATCAAGACAATGTATTGTCTCGGCATAGAGATAGACAAATAGATCAATAGAACTGAATGAATAGTCAAGATACCGACCCATATAGATGGATGACTGAGCTTTGACAAAGGTTCAATGAAATTGACTGGAGAAGATCGTCTTTTCAGAAAATGGTATTGAAATAACTGTATATCTATATTAAAAAATTGAGACATAACTTCTACCATATAAAAAGTTAACTCACAATGTAGTCCCAACCTAAATGTAAAGCCAAAACTATAAAGCATCTAGAAGAAAACGTAAGAGAATATCTTTGTGACCTTGGGTTGAGCAACAATTTTTTTAGCTATAACATCAGAAATAATAATATATAAAAGAAAAGCTTATAAATAGAACTTCATCAAAATTTAAAACTGCTCTTCAAAAGACACTGTTAAGAGAATGATAAGACTGGGGAAAATATTTGCAAAATATGTAGCTGATAAAGGACTTTTATCTAGAATATATAAAGAACTTTTAAAATTCAACAAGAATAGTCACCAATAAACAGGTACAAAGTTACAGTTAGGAAGAATAAGTTCTGGTGTTCTATTTCACAGCACGGTGACTATAGCAAATACATTATATTTGTTAACAATGTGGTGTATATTTCAAGATAGATAGAAGATAAAATTTTCAACGTTATCACCACAAAGAAATGATAACATTTTTAAGTAATGGATATGGAAATTACTCTGATTTTATTATTATACATTGTATACATGTATTGAACTTCCCCTTGTACTCCATAAATATGTACAATTGTGTATCAATTATAAATACACATCATTTTTATTTAAAAAGAAAAATTAACATTGCTTGAAGGTTTTAAAAGTTTTAATAATTTCTTTAAAAACAGCTGTATTAAATAATGCTTACATATAATAAATTGCACCTATTTAAAGTAAAAATTTGATGAGTTTGATATGTGACACATATCCACAAAACCATCACCACAATAAAAATAATAAACATCACTTTTACTTTTTATTTATAAAAATTTTTTTATTTGCAATGAAAATTATTTTTTAAAAAGAATAGTCTCAATATATTAAATAGGCCAAAGTTTTGAACAAATACTTCTTCAGAAAAGATGTGTGGATGGCAAATATGCATACAATAGACACTCAGCATCATTAGTCACTGGGGAAAACCAAAATAAGCTACTACTACTACACACATATTACAATGCCTAAAATTTGAAAGTCTGATTATGTAAGTGTTGATGAGATTGTGGAGGGCCTAGAACTAACACACTGCTGTTGGGAATGTGAAATGGTACAAGCACTTTGAAAGACAATTTGATACTTTCTTGAAAAGTTCAACATACTCTGACCATATGACCCATCTATTCCACTCCTGATATTTACTCAAAGGAAAGGAAGGCTTACATTCATACAAATAATTGTATTCAATTATACATAGTGCTTTATTTGTAATAGCAAAAACCTGGACAACTCAAATATCCTTAAACGAGAAAATGAAATAAAAAATTATGTTATATCCATCAATGAAATATTACATAATAATAAACAGGAGTGAATTATTGATATATTCAATCTTATGGATGAAAATCCAAATAGTTATGTTGAGTGATAGAAGCTAGACAAAAAGGAGTGCATCCTACATGTTTCCATTTTTATGAAATGCTAGAAAATGTGAATTTATCTATAGTGACAACAGATAAGTGGTTGCCTGAAGATGGGAGGTTACGTGGGATTTTGAAGGGATTACAAAGATACCTGAAAAAATTTTTTGTAGTGGAGCAAAGTTCATTATTTTTTTTGTGGTGATGGTTTTCTGGATACATGTCACATGTCAAAACTCATCAGATTTTTACTTTAAATAGATGCTATTTATTGTATGTAAATATTCTTTAATACAATTGTTAATAAAGAAATCATTAAAAATTTTTAAAACCTTCAAGCAATGTTAAAAGAAGGAGGAGGAGAAGGAAAAAGAGGAGGAAGAGAAAGGAGGCCTAGAAAAATAATAATCCTAACTAAGTGAGGTCAATAATAGAATTTCTAACACTGTGCCTTCCAAATCCCAGGTGTCCTCCATTTATGCTAAACATACACTCTCTGATGTCATATTCCCATACTGGTAGTGGGTCCCACAAGCTACTGAATCCTGTATGAGGTTTCACTACCAAGAATTACCATAGCGTGGTGTTTCACCAGACCAGGGTAAAATTAGGCTTGCTTTTAGATGGTATGCATATCAGTCTAGCATAGCTATATATAAAATAGTCTTCCCTTTTCCTATTAATGGATGCCATGGTGGAAAAAATTCCAATCAGTACTTCTTACACATTCTGATTTCCTTTTGATAATATTAAACAATGCAGTTTTCAGAAGAAAATGGCCCCAAATAATATTAGGTTATAGAAGTATCTAGTATAAATAAATAAAACAGTTCATGCTATTTAGACATTGGAACAACTATGAATACATCCTGATCAACAGGATTAAAAGGCAAAAGCTTGAAACATATTTTCTTTCATTATTTTGTTGCTATAAAATGTTATCAAAATATTAGCATTCAAACAGAGGGAAGTGCTAACTTATTTGTGGCCATTTCATAGTAACATCTTCTTTAAACCCAAAATTGTATTTTGTTTCTAAGGTAAGTTTATATCATTGTCTAAAGAAATTATTCTTAAAGTTACAAGTTGAGAAAAATTAAAAATCACGATGTGAAGTTACAATAATATATGTAGATATATGCTGAATACTATGCATTTCACAGATTACTTGGCAATCTTCTGATTGTTAAAGTTTTGTCAGAAGTAAATGCAGATGGCTAAACTGCATAAAAAAACTTTTGGATCTCTCTTTTCGTATAGAAGCTTGTAAATATTGTTTTACATCTTAGGATAACACTGTATATATTTTAGGTCAAGAAAAAACTTGAACTCATCTCCTTTAATCTGATAATTCTTGTGCCCTTCTGATATTTTATTACATTTGAGAGAAAATATAGAGGAATAAGTTTCTGATGGAGCATTAAGCCTGCTTTTGGCATCTAAATTTTTTCTTAAAAATAGGGCTCTCAGTATAATAAAGTGTTTCTTTTTATTAGAAGCTAATTTTATGTTAATTGGAATAAGATATCATCAACCTTTTGGCAAGGCATTGAATAGCTTTGATGGGTGGTAGAATTCAGTTATGAGGCACTGTGGAGTGACAGTTTTGGCCAGAACGTCAAAGAGAGAGTGGCAGATTGTACTTTTCAAAGATGTTCACAACTCTATCTCCTACGTTAACTAGTCTTCTGCAATGACACCTTAGCATTCTCACATTAAAAAAAAAAAAAAAAAAAAAAAAAGTGCCTATTTCTCCACTTCATTGTCCACCAGAATGATGAACTCTGTGACTTATTTGACTGATAGAATTCAGCAGATAATGCTGAGCCAGTTCTGAACACGGACCTGGGAGCTTGTGCTTCTTTCCTTTTGGAAGCCATATGCCATATAATAAGTGGTACTACCTGAGAACACCATGTTGTAAAAAGCCCAAGACATGTGGCAAGGCCTTGGAGGATGAGAAACCACAAGGGAAAGGATGAGGAAAATTGAGACACCAGACATATGAGTGAAAGGCTCATCTTGGAAGTTCATCTTCTAGCCCAGATGCTCCAAATGACCACATATACATCAGCGAGAAATCTCTCAATCAAATTCTTCCCAAGTTCCTGACCTACAAAGCTGTGAGCAAAGTAAACTGGGTGTTACAAGTCACTAATATTACAAGTAATTTTTTTCCCGGAAATACATAACCAAAACAGAATTTATATCTCAAAATGAGGTCCCACTGCAACAAAAAACTGAAACAAATTAGCATTGCTTTGAGACTGGAAGCCAGGCAGAAGATAGAAGAGCCTTGAGAAGACTATTAGTGAAGAATGAAAGACATCATTATCAGAACGGTAGAAGAGGTGCCCTCTGTTACATAATGGAAGAAAGCTGGGCACCAGTTATCTACCTATGAGAACATGGAAAATAGGATATACCAGCCTACTATTTTTGCTAAGGAGATTTCTAGGCAGAATGATGAAAGTAACAACTTTCTTCTTTTTCTTTTCTTTTTTTTTTTTTGAGATGGAGTCTCGCTCTGTCGCCCAGGCTGGAGTGCAGTGGCGGGATCTCAGCTCACTGCAAGCTCCGCCTCCCCGGTTTACGCCATTCTCCTGCCTCAGCCTCCCAAGTAGCTGGGACTACAGGCGCCTGCCACCTCGCCCGGCTAGTTTTTTGTATTTTTTTTAGTAGAGACGGGGTTTCACCATGTTAGCCAGGATGGTCTCGATCTCCTGACTTCGTGATCTGCCCGCCTCGGCCTCCCAAAGTGCTGGGATTACAGGCTTGAGCCACCGCGCCCGGCCAGTAACAACTTTCTTTTAAAGCAGCAAATGATAAAGAGAGAGAGAAAGGAGTTTAAATTGGAATTACAGAAGGCCCTGGATTGTCTTTCTAGCCAGTGAAAATTTCTCAAAGCAAGAAATGACCTCATGGTAAAAACAAAGTCAAGGGTGCAACTCTACAATCCTTTATTGGAGCTTAGAAAAATTTAAGGATATGTTCAAAGACACTCTAAGAAATAAATGAAACATCCATGAATCTTGAGGATACAACTTTTCTAATATTTATTTTTCTTCCTGAGTAGTCCTGAATGACCAAATTTTTAACTTTCATGGATACATAATAGTTGTACATATTTATGCAGTACATGTGATATTTTGATACAAATACACAATGTTCAATGATCAAATCAGGGTAATTGGGATATTCATCACCTTAAACATTTATTATTTCTTTGTATTACAATCTAACACAATCTAAGAACACTCTAAGCCCACTTCTCAAGTTCTTTTAAAATATACAAAAATATTTATTTATATATGTATATAAATTATTGTTAACTATAGTTGCCCTATTATGCCACCAAACACTAGATCTTATTTCTTCTAACTGTATTTGTGTACCTATTTACCAACCTTTCTTTATTTCCCCCTCCCTACCACCTTTCCTAGTCTCTGGTAACCATCACTACACTCTCCATCTCCATGAGATCAATTTTTTAGCTTTCACATATGTGTGAGAACATATGATATTGGCTTTCTGTACCTGGCTTACTTCATTTGATATAATGTTCTCCAGTTTCATTATGTTGTTGCAAATGACAAGATTTCATTCTTTCTTATGGCTGAATAATATTTCATTGTGTATATGTACCACTTTTTAAATTCATTCATCTATTGATGTACGTGTAAATTGATTCCAGATCTTTGCTATTGTGAATAAACTGCAATAAACATAGGAGTGTAGGTATCTCTTTAATATATCGATTCATTTTCCTTTGGATATATATCCAGTAATAGATTAATAGATCATATGGTAGTTCTATTTTTAATTTTTTTTTTTGAGATATCTTCATACTGCTTTCCATAGTGGCAGTATTAATTTGTATTCCCACCAACAGTGCATAACAATTACCATTTCTCTGCATCCTCACCAGCATCTATTACTTTTCTGTCTTTTTAATAACAGTCGCATTCTAACTGGGACAAGATGATATCTCTTTGTGGTTTTGATTTGCATCTCCCTGATGATTAGTGATGTCGAACATTTTTTCATATTCCTGGTGGCAATTTATATGTCTTCTTTTGAGAATTATCTATTCAGATCTTTTGCCCATTTCCTAACTGGATAATTAGATTTTGTGCTATTGAGTTGTTTGAGTTCCTTGTGTGTTCTGGCTTTTAATCCCTTACCAATTGAATAATTTGAAAATAATTTATTTCATTCTGTAGATTGCCTCTGCACTTTGCTGTGCAGATGATTTTAACTTGATATAATCCCATTTGTCCATTTTTGCTTTGACTTCTACCTTTGAGGTCTTACTCAAGGATTCTTTGCTCTGACCACTAATGTCCTGGAGAAGTTTTCCAATGTGTTCATCTAGTTGTTTCATACCTGCAAGTCTAACATTTAAATCTTTACTCCATTTTGATTTGATTTTGGCGTATAAATAAATTTCTGGACACATACAGCCTATTAAGATTGAACCACAATGACACATAAAACTTGACTAGATCAATAACAAGAAACAAGATAGTTTTGTTTCTAGTCAAGAAACAAAACTTGACTAGATCAATAACAAGAAACAAAGTGAAAAGTCTTCCATCAAAGAAAAGCCCAGGACCTAATGGTTGAACAGCTGAATTCTGCCAAACATTTAAGGGAGAACTAATACTAGTCATACTCAAACTATTCCAAAAAAATTGAGGAGAAGGGAATACTCTTAAACTCATTCTGTATGGCCAGTATGACACTGACACCAAAACCAAAGACACAATAGAAAAAGAAAACTACAGGCCAATTTCTCTGATGAATATAGATGCAAAAAACCTCAACAAAATATTAGCAAGCCATATTCAACAACACATTCAAAGATCATTCTCTATGACCAAGTGGAATTCATCCTATGGATGCGAGGATGGTTCAACATATGTAAATCAATAAATGTGATACATCACATCAGCAGAATAAAGAACAAAAACAATATGATTATTTCAATAGTTAAAAAAAAGCATTTGACAAAATTCAGCATTCCTTCATGATAAAAATTCTCAACAAACTAGATATAAAAGGAACATGCCTCAACACAGTAATGGCCATATGTAACAAATCCATGGCTAATATCATATTAAACAGGGAAAAACTGAAAGCCTTCCCTGTAAGATCTGGAACAAGACAAATATACCCACTTTTACCATTTATGTTCAACATAGTACTAGAAGTCCTAGCCAGAACAATTAGACAAAACAAAGAAATACAATGCATTCAAACTGGAAAGAGAGAAAACAATTTATTCTTGCTTGCAGGTTATATGATCTTATATTTATAAAAACCTAAAGATGACACCAACAAACTATTAACTGAAAGTCAATAAAACTGCAGGATACAAAATCTACATACAAAAACATTAGTAGTATTTCTGTATGCTGATAGTGAACAATCTGAAAAAGAAACCAAGAATGTAATCCCATTTATAATAGCTAATAATAAAACAATACTCTTTGATTAAGGAATAAACTAATCCAAAGAAGTGAAAGACCTCTACAATGAAAACTCTAAGACATTGATGAAAGAAATTAAAGAGGATCACAAAAAAGGATAGATATTTTATGTCTGTGAATTAGAAGAATCAATATTATTACAATGTCCATACTACCCAAAGCTATCTACAGATTCAATGAAATTCCTATCAAAATATCAATGACATTGTTCATGGAAATAGAAAAAAAAAAAAACCCTAAAATTTGTATGGAACCACAAATGACCGAGAATAGACAAATAAATCCTGAACAAAAAAATAAAGCAAGAGGCATCACATTACCTGACTTCAAATTATGCTACAAAGCTATAGTAACAAAAACAGCATGGTAGCTAGGTGTGGTGGCATGTGCCTATAGTCCTAGATATTTGAGAGGCTGAAGCAGGAGAACCACTTGAACTCAGGAGTTTGTGAGCAGCCTGGGCAATATAGTGAGACCTATCTATAAATAAATAAATAAACCCAGCATGGTACTGACATAAAAACTGACACTGGCCAATGGAGAAAAATAAAGAAGTTGGAAATAATTCCACACATTTATGGTCAACTCAGTTTTGGCAAAGTCACCAAAAACACATTAGGGAAAGGATAGTCTCTTCCTTCAATAAATAGTGCTGGGTAAACTGGATATTCACATGCGACAAAGGACTTGTTTTTTAGAACACTGTTGGACAAAAGGACTTTTAAAAATTCTAAGAGTGTTGTCCTGTAGCACCTTGACTGTCAGGTGTTAAGAAGTACTTGCATCTAAGACATCAACAGATCTCACTCATGTTTAATAGAGTGAACACTAATGTGATTGATAAGAAACTTATAAAGTTTTCAAGGAAATTTTACTTGCTATCTTGGATTGAAAAAGAAACAGTTCATGTTCTCACTTACAAGTGAGAGGTAAATGATGAGAACACACAGACACAAAGAGGGGAACATCACACACTCGGACCTTTCGGAGGGTGGAAGTTAGGAGGAGGGACAGGATAAGGAAAAATAACTAATAGGTATGAGGCTTAATACCTGGGTGATTAAATAATCTGTACAACAAACACCCGTGACACAAGTTTACCTATGTAACAAACCTGTACTTGCATCCCTTTACTGAAAATAAAAGTTAAAGAGACAGTTCAAGTAGGAAAAAAAAAGTCTGTAATAGGAAGTAGGGTGAGAAAGCCACAAATACAGACCAAAAGTCCAGAGAGCAGAAACTAAAACAGCGTATCACTCACATGGAACAGAATCAGGGCCTGATTTAAAAAAAAAAAAAAAGGTATCATATGTTTAGCTAGAATTCAGAAATGCTTTGGACTAGTGATGGATACATTATTCCCATTCCATATTCTCCAACTTTTTTCACTGAAGAGTTCATTGCATTTGTCCTATTCTTGAAACCACATTGTATGGTGGGTGTGAGGAAACCACCAGCTAACTTGTCTCCTTAGTTCACAGGTTTCACTGAAAGTAACTACACCTAAGAAACCTTTATCACACCAGGGCCTGATTTAGATGATGAACTCCTGGACTTTGAACTAATAGTGTACTGGAATGATAACATGTGGGTCTTGAAATGGAGATGAGCATATTTTGTATGTGGGAGAGATATGAATTGTAATAGCCACAGACCAACTGGTAGATAGTCTTGGTCCCTATACACATGCTGAGTCTCGAGAGGTGGACCCTAATGCACGTCCCTGTGAATAGGGACTTTCCCAGAAACTTACTTGACTAACAAAGTACAGTGAAAATGACTTTTGGGACTTTGGAGGCTGCATCACACGAAGTCTTTTAGTTCTATTTGAGCCTCTTAGAATGCTTGCTCTGGAGACTCATTGCCATGTTGTCTAAAGCCCAAAGACACATGCAAAGTTTACGTGTATGTGTTTCACTCACAATCCTAAAAAAGCTCTCAGCCGGAGGCCTGCCCACACTGCCAGCCTTCTGAATGAACCATCTTGGGTATTAAACTCAGCTGAACCTTTATATGACTCTAGCCTCAACCATCATCTGTCTGCAACATGACAGACTCTGAAAAAGAACTGCTCAGTCAATCATGAACCATGAGACAGAAAAATGAATTGTTCTTTTAGACCACTAAAGTTTAGGGTTGTTTGTGACACAACAGTGAGTAACCTATACAAAGTTCTGTATTTTGTCAGAAGAAAGGAGTTATTGCTTCAGAGATGTGGCAGCTGAAACACGTCCACATCTCAGATTATCACTCTACATTCCTCCACTTCCTTTGCTAAATATTATTGACTAAGGAGCCAAATTCTTTGCAGTATGGAAGATAACACACTCTCCAATAGAAGAAAAAAAGATAAATTGTGAATTATTCACATGACTTGTGGTCTGGGTTGTGCAAATGTTTGCATATTAAAAAAATAACAATGATAATATATTTTAAGGTCATCTCTTTGATTTTTATTTTAAAGTGAAATATGTATGGAAAACGCATGGGGAAAATATTTGCAGTATAAGTTGTCGGAAAGGCAAATATTTTAATTTATACATTTTAAAAGAAATACCTTCCATTATCTCCTTTTGAAATATGATAGATAAAAGGTTTTAGCATCTGTCCCACCGGGTGTTTCCAGCATATGAAAACCCTCCCAAGATGATTGTAGTTCTTTAGGAGTGAATCCAAACAAGCCTGAGGGAAAACATTTACTTTTTGTTTTTGAGATTCTTAGCGATTCACTTGCTCCTAAAACTCCTGCTATCTTTTCTTGGCAGGGCTCACATACACCTATCCCGTTATCTTTCCCTGTATTCGTTGCTATGCCTAACACCACTCTTCCTGAAGGCCACTGAACAGTGAGGAACCTGCTCTTTTGTATTCCTCACAGAAACTGGTCTAGTGATATGCTCAAAATAGCTGCTCAGATGGCTGCCGAACGACAACGTATCTTCAAAGTACACAGAATGGAAAGCCACACTGCATTTCACTTCTACCTTGGGCGAGGGTACTTTAGTTGTGCTATGCCTGTCAGTCTCTGTTCCCAGAGAAGCATTTCACATTAGCAAGCATCATTACTTTCAAAGAAAATCCCCAGTGTTCATCACATAGTTCCACCTAAAGAACACAAGTGAAGGTTAGGGAAGGAAAGTGACAGGAAGATGGCTGTTTGAGGGAAAGATTGGTTTGGTCACTGAGCTTAAAAGTCACACTTGTAATAAAAAAGGCCTAGGAAGCAAAGATCCTGGAAGCAGAGATCAGAGTGTGAAGAAACTGGCAGGAATGAGAAGTTAGGAAAAGCAAAGAGCCAGAACCTGGAGGATCAGTCAGAGCCAGAGGAGACATAAATAGTGACAGAGAGAACTAGTGTAGGAAGCTAGTTAAGGTGGGAGGTTCAAAATCAATCATTCCACACTGTATGTATATCAACGTGGCTGTGTACCCCGTATTTATATACAATTATAATTTGTCAAAAACTAAATTAAAATATAAACTAAACCAAACAAACACAGAAAAAAACAAGCCAGAGTTGAGGAGCCTCACATGAATCTACAAGAAGTTCATGACAGGTTTTGAGGTAGCATGTCACAGGGCTAATGCCAGTCACCCAACCAACAAAAATTAACAACAACAAGATACCTTTCCTTTCAGCTCTTCTATTCGTATAAGCACATCTTTATCAATCAGCTCTGATGGCCTCAGGGCTAGGGTGCTGGGGAGAGAGACCTATCTAGAAAGATCCAGTTACTCCTTTTACAGAGCTTACATTTTAGAGCAGCAGTAATAAGTTGAGTGCATATCACTGACCACATAGAGGTTACACAGTTTCTTACGAGTAGCCAAAGAGAGTTCTTCTAGGGCAGTGACTTGTTTCCCCCAATGTCAAGGGGCCATGCAACCTTCCTTTGTTCAGTCTAGACAAGACTGCCTAGGAGATTTTCGAATTATGGAATTGGAATCCTCATTCACTGTAGCAGGAGCAAACTGAGGAGCCAGTGGAGGCCAAATAAAGATCTATGCTTCCTGAGAGCTCACACTGCACAATTTCAGAAAATCACAAACATCTTAGTACAGAAGGATCTGCACCACCTGGCAGGAAGCATCCAATGAACACTGACCCGGATTCAAATGGATGTTCTTATTAGGATGTCAAAGAAGAATTTTTTCCAGGAATTTTTAAACATGGAGCAGGAACATAAACATGGCAATGCCAAGTAATTTTGCCAAGTATGAAGAGAGCAGAGTTTGTCGGCCTCTCTGAAAGGTGAACTAGCACTCTGCTTGATTCAGAAGCTCATTTTGTGGACCAAGTGTGTTCCCTGAGTCTCCTTTAAGCTAGTTACTCTGTTTTCAGAGCATTCAGACAATAACATTGCCCTCAGCATGTTACCAAGCAGGTAGAGGCTGCTTCTAAATGCAGACAGGCAGGCAGGAAGGAGGGAAGGAGGGAAGGAAGGAGGGAAGCGGGGAAGGGGGGAAGGAGGGAAGGGGAGAGGAGAGGGAGGGCAGGGGGGAAGGGGAGAGGGAGGGGGGGAGGGCAGGAGGGATGGAGGGAAGAGGTGGGCCAGTCTATGAGCCACCAACATTGACTGGCATTTCTCACACACTTAGTTTATAATGACAGGCTTACCTTCTTCCTGTGCATCATTTGGTAGCTTCCTCTCATTGTCAACTGAATACTAATAAGAAAACTGTTCTCAATTTCACAGCAATAAAGAGACAGTTTTTGAAATATAAATAGGGTACAGAAAGGGTAGCTGCCAATAGTAAACAAAATGTAGAATAATGAGATAGAAAAAAGTTATTAAACATAAATAAATGTGTACATTCTCGTATGCTGTATATGAACAAGTGATACTCTTCTATTTTTTTTTTTGTAACAATATTTTAGCAAGTTGTTAAAGTTCTCATTGTGAGAAATAATTAGAACATGTTTGAATATGAAATCGGGAATCAGAACCGTATTTGAATCTCAGCTCTGTCAAATGATAGCTTTGTGAATATGAGCAAGATATTTAATCTCCTTTTATGTCTCAGATTTACCATCTACAAAATAGAGGAAATAATCTTACTATTCTTAAAGCAATTAATAATCATACCATACAAAAAGCCTCTGATACGTATTAAGCTTCAATAAATGGTAATTAAGTTGCCATCTTAAGAGCCATTTGAGCTAGAACTAAAGGTAGTGCTCCCTGAATTGCATGCATTTTGCCTGCTATCAGCAGTTGGCAGATGCAGTGAGCAAAATCCCTCACAGAATACTGCCTTCAAAAGGCCTGCAGAAGCCGGGCACAGTGGCTCACGACTGCAATCCCAGAACTTTGGGAGGCCGAGGCGGGCAGATCACCTGAGGTCGGGAGTTCAAGACCAGTCTGACCAACACGAAGAAACCCCGTCTCCACTAAAAATACAAAATGGGCCGGGTGTGGTGGCGCATGCCTGTAATCCCAGCTATTCGGGAGGCTGAGGCAGGAGAATCACTTGAACCCGGGAGGAGGAGGTTTCGGTGAGCCGAGATCGCGCCATTGCTCTCCAGCCTGGACAACAAGAGTGAAACTCAGTCTCAAAAATAAATAAATAAATAAATAATAAGAAAAAAATAAAAAAGGCCTGCAGACCTGCCTGTGCTCTTATGCATCTCCTCATTACATGTCACAGACTATCACCATTCCCCAAACAGACAATGGAGGAAATGTTGGCATTTCCAGTTGCATATGTGTGTGTCTTAATAAATAAGACAAAACATTGAAAAAAAATTCTACTAATATTAACAGACACTTGAACTGGCAGCTTTACTGCACTAGTGCAGCTCAACCATGTGTCATGGAGAGTCTACAAGGAATCTGAGAAAAGGGCAGGAGGTAGGATGTTGCACTTTCAACTGCTCTGTTTGCTGTTAGCAATTTACAGTGTTTGCAGTTTACCTGTGGCCAATGACGTGGATTTTTGATTTATACAATCTACTATTAACAAAATCAAGACTCACAAAGTAGAGAGGGGGCCTGAATTTTTTTTTTTTTTTTTTTACAAAACGGACCTGGTCATTGATAAAACTCTTAACACCAGCACCAGAGAGAACAACAAGAAGGGTGGAGGTGAGACCTCTAATTTGAGTCCCCTGGAAGGCCATCCAGTTTGACACCACAGCTGTTACCTCTTCTGTGAGTGTGTCATGCATGGAGGAGCACCTCTCTGATCTTCCTTCAAGGAAGAGCTTGCTGTCAGGCTGCAAGAAGCACAGTTAGCTGACAGCCTGCGGGTATTAGTGCTGCATCATTTGCCTCTGTTCCTCTCTGGCAACCCCCAACAAATGACTGATCATGGTCAGAGTCCAAGTGCCTGGCCATTTTTAACCAATGTGGGCTTACTCTAAGGGCAATCTTTGCTCTGGAGCTCCCTGTTGAGTTGGTGGAGACACTTTCAGATCTGCAACTCAGCCTGAGGCACTTGCTGCCTAATCCTGCTTCTCCTCTCCTCTGTCCCTAGCTCTGCCTTCCCTTTACATCTGTTAGCGCTGCATTGCATTGAGGCCTAAGTATTTGTTTTCTTCCTGTCTTGCTTCCTTCTCCTTTCATTGTTTACAGGTGTTACCATCCAATAAAACTCTTCTCCATCCCAGCATCTGGTTCCCACACAGCCCAAACAGCACAGTTAGTCCCTGAAAAACATTTAAGAGCTGAAACTTGGGTTTCCACAGAAACTGCATTTTTATGGAGTGACTTCCTTTTTCTTTTGTTTATTTAGCTCTCTACTTTTGTTTCCTTGTAAATTTAATAATCAACATTCCACTTAAAATTTCACTGCATATTTTCTACTCCTTAATAACACTTGTTGACCTTGTTTTCATATCATTGTTCAGAAAAAAATCTTGGCAGATTTATTATTAAAAGATATTTGTATGTTGTGTTTTTATAATTCTTCCCTAACTTATCACCAAACTAATTTTTCAAAAGATAAATATTTAAAAACCTGATTTAATCCAATACTTATGGAATTTTCACTCTGTACCAGGCACTGTATACTGTGGACCTGCAGTTAGCATGATAATGAAGCTTCCTGAATTTGTGGTGCTTATATTCTGAGGGAGTCAGACAGGCAACAAAGAAACCAACTGCCCACCCGGGGTACTCCTTGTCAAACCTTCACAAGACTTTGTCCCTCACTTTGCTCTGGTCTTTGCTCCAATGTCACCTTTCAGAGGCCTTCCATAGACACTCCATCTCAAATAACTCTTTCTCTTTATGTTACTGGATGTTTCTTCGTTGAACTTACTGCATTCGAGATGACATTTGTGTATTGCTTCATCTGTATCTCCTAATAGAATGTAAGCTTCATGAAGCCAGAGACTTAGAATCTCCAAGTCCTGGAGCATCATCTTTCACCTAGAATAGAGCTCTTCCTAAGCATGTCAAGACATAAAAATAATAGCAATTTAGCCAGGCAAATGATTCTTAGCGCAAATAATAATAACATATAAGAACTCTCTGATACATATTAGCTTTTGTAGCTGCTTCTATAATTGCAGCTACTCAGGAAACTGAGGCAAGAGAATTGATTGAGACCAGGAGTTTAAGACCAGCCTGGACAACATAACAAGATCCTGTCTAAAAAGAAAAAAAAAGAAGAGACAATTTGAGTAAAAGTTGTTCCACCCAAAATTAAATAAATAAATACATAGATTACTTGAAATATAAAACTACATTCATTATTGATATACTAAGCCTATTTTTAAGAGTATATTGTATCTTCAGATGCTAGATAGTAGCAGTATGAAGCCATGACAAAGATAAACTAATTATTTAATCTTCAGATCATTCCTTAAACTGCACACATTTGTGTATGTTTCATATGTCCCAATTTATAAATAAATAAATGAACATATATTGTGGATGTTTGTTAAAAGATTTTTTTTGTTTTTTAAAAAATAGATTTGGGGGTTCCATGTGCACATTTATTACATGAATATATTGCATAATTGTGAGGTTTGGGCTTCTAGTGTACTCAACACTCAAATAGTGAACATTATACCCAATAGGTAATTTTTCAATCATACCCACCCTCCCATACACTCCCAGTGTTGATTGTTTTTGGAGTCCCAGTGTTGATTATTTCCATCATTATGTCCATGTATACTCACTGTTTAGCTCTCACTTATAAGTGAAAACATGCAGTACTGAATTTTTTGTTTCTGAGTTATTTCACTGAGGATAGCGCCGCCCAGCTCCAATCATGTTGCTGTAAAAGACATGACTTCATTCTTTTTCATGGCTGCATAGCATTCCATGGTTTATATATACCACATTTTTTTTTTAAATTTAATCCAGTCATCTACTGATGGGCACTTAGGTTAAACCCATGACTTTGTTATTGTGAACAGTACTGCAATAAACATACAAGTGCAGATGTCTTTTTTACATGACGACTTCTGTTCACTTGAAAAGGTACACAGTAATGGGATTGCTGAGTCAAACAGTAATTATGTTTTTAGTTTTTCGAGAAATCTCCATACTGTTTTCCGTAGAGGTTGTACTTATTTACATTTTCACAAACAGTGAATAAATGCTTCCCTTCAAGTCCTTCCCAACATCTGTTGTTTTTAGACTTTTTTATGATAGCCATTCTGACTGGTGTAAAATGGTATCTTATTGTGGTCTTAATTTGAATTTATCTGATGATTGCTGATGTTGAGCAGTTTTTTCTATGTGTGTTGATCATTTGTGTATCTTCTTTTGAGAAATGTCTGCTCACATCCTTTGTCCACTTTTTAATGAGATTATTTGTGCTTTTTCTTGAGCAGTTTGAGTTTCTTGTAGATTCTGGATTTTATTTCTTTGCCAGATGCACAGTTTGGAAATAGTTTTTTCTCATTCTGTAGCTTCTTTGTTTACTCTGTTGATTATTTCTTTTGCTGTGCAGAACCTTTTAGTTTAATTAAGTCCCACTTGTCTATTTTTGTTTTTGTGCGTTTGCTTTTAAGGTCTTATTTACAAATTTTTTGCTGGGGCCAAAGTCCAGTTGAGTTTTCCCTAGGCTTTCCTAGACTTTTAAAATGACTTTTATAGTTTCAGGTCTTACATTTAAATTTTTAATTCATTTTGAGTTAATTTTTGTGCATGGTGAGAGATAGAGGCCCAGCTGCATTCTTCTGCGTATGGTTGTCCAATTTTCCCAGCACCATTTATTGAATAGAGGATCCTTTCCCCATTGTTTATTTTTGTTGACTGGGTCAAAGACCAGGTGGTTGCAGGTGTGTGGCTTTATTTCTGGGCTCTCTATCATATTCAGTAATCTATATGTCTATTTCTGTATCAGTGGCATGCTGTTTTGCTTACTATACCCTTGTAGTATAATTTAAAGCCAAGTAATGTGATGCATCCAGCTTGCTTCTCTTTTTGGCTATTTGGGCTCAATTTTGGTTTCCTATGAATTTTAGGGTTGTTTTTCTAATTCTGTGAAAAAATGACGTTGGTAATTTGATAGGAATTGCATTGACTCTGTAGATTGTTTTTGGGTAGTATAAAATTTTAATGATATTGATTTTCCCAATTCATGAGCCTGGGATGTTTTTACCATGTTTCTTTCATCGGTGTTATGTAGTTCTTCTGTAGAGATCTTGATGTACATTCATAGTTTTTTGTTGTTGTTTTTTGTTTTGTTTTTGTAGCTATTGTAAATGTGACTATGCTCTTGTCTTGGTTTTCAGCTTGAATGTTATTGGTGTATAGAAATGCTGATTTTTGTGCACTGATTTTGTCTCCTGCAACTTTACTGAAGTCGTCGATCAATTCTAAAAGTCTTTTGCCGTGGTCTTCAGAATTTTCTAGGTATCATATTATGTCATTAGCAAACATAGATAATTTGACTTCCTTTTTTCCAATATAAATGCTTTTTATTTATTTCTCTTGTCTAATTGCTCTAGCTAGGACTTACAGTTCTATGTTGAATAGGATTGGTGAGAGTGGCCATCCTTGTCTTGTTCTAGATCTTAGGGGGCATGCTTTCAACTTGTTTTCATTCAGTATAATGTTGGCTATGGGTTTATTATATGCAGCTATGTTCCTTTGATGCCTGGTTTGTTGAGGGTTTTCAGCTGGAAGCAATGTTGAATTGTTATCTAATGCTTATTCTGCATCTCTATTAAGATAATCATATATTTTTTTTTCATTTTGTGTGTGTGGTGAACCACATTTATTGATTTGCATATGTTGAACTATCCTTGCATCCCTGGAATAAAATCCACTTGATTGTGATGTATTATCTTTTTGATATGCTGTTAGATTTGGTTTGCCAGTATTTTGTTGAGGATTTTTGCATTTTGCTCATCAGGGATATGGACCTGTAGTTTTCTTCTTCTGTTTTGTCCTTGACTGATTTTGCATAAGAGTGATACTGGTTTCATAGAATGAGTTAGGGATAGAATCCCTCTTCCTTGACTTTTTGGAATAGTTTTAGTAAGATTGGTATCAGTTGCTTTTTGTACATCTGATAAAATCCAGCTGTGAATTCGCCTGGTCCTGGGCTTTCTTGTTGTTGTTGGGAGGTTTTAAATTATTGATTTCATTTAATTACTTGGTATTGGTCTTTTCATAATCTATTTCTTCCTGGCTAAACCTTGGGAGGTTGTATGTTTCTAGGAATCTATTCATTTCTTTTAGGTGTTCTAGTTTGTACACATAGAAATGTTAATAGTAGTCATAGTAGTTTTAAATACAGATATTTAAAATCTGATATTTTAAAATCATTATGCTGTGGTAATAATATATGTATTTAAATTATCTGTGTATGCATCTAGAAATCTCAGAAATATATAATGAACTTATCACATAACTTGATATCACCAGATATTTATATTTTAAAATGTCTCTGTTAAAATCCTTGTAACCTATGTAATTATAAATTTGTCTCCTCTTGTAATTAATGTATGTGAAAAATTCGAAGCTCAAATGGAACAGTTTTGGGAAAAAAAGTAAATATTCTTCCCAAATTGCAGAGTTTGTTTTGTGTATGTTATTGAAATCCATCTGCTTGTACTAAAGTTAAAACCAAGTAGATTTCTGGGGACACATTGCTCGGAATGAATACCCAACCTTTGTTTGTCTGTCTGGTGATACATTGGACTTGAGCTAACGAATTTGTGTTACCCAAAATGCTCAATAATGGCTCATTCTCAGCCATGACCCAACATCAGACATCTTGTAGATGCTATTGAAATACAAGCATTGCCAAATGGAACTGATACCCAGAAGCAACAAAAGAGATTAGATTTTGTTCTACTTTATGAGACAAACCAGTCATGAAATCTGTAAAACAATACAGCACCAGAACTGATGGAATCTGGCCAGGATTTAATAAAAAATATATATACATATGGTAGGAAATGTTCCAGCTAAATTATTTGCAAATTCTTGGGTGAAAAGCAATTTACTACAGACGTTGAGATGAGCCAAGTAAGCACTAATACCAAAGAAAAATAAACCAGCCAAGGAATGTTCTTCTTACCCACCAATATTCTTAGGACCCAGTCCAACGTATTGGCTGACATTTTGGCTCACAGATAAGAAGGTTATTTAATGGTGTGAATCGAAGAGTAGATTCTCATTCAAAAGGATAACATTATTAATAATTTTATTGCATGCCATACATCTCAATCATTGCAGAGGACAAAAAGACACAGACATTTCATTAAATGTTAGGAAGGAATTTATTAAATTAATTGCCATGTACATTTTACATTTAGTAAAATGTCGAATAGCAAGTAAATCTTTTCAAAAGAGTAAAATATAACTCTCAAGGAGGAAACCTAACATCAATACTCACTATCTCCAACCTGTCTCTTCCCATTCTTTTTTGAACCTACTCCAGTAAATATTTCACCTCACTATTCTGCAAGAGCTGCTGCTGTCTGGGTTCCATTGTTTGATTCTCTATCCTCATCTTATTTGACTCATAAGTGATGTATGACAGAGTTGATCCCTTCTTCCTATAGAAACACCCTCCTTTTTTCCATATTCTAGAGCAACTCTCTCTTCTGATTTTCTTCCTACCCTCAGAAACTGTCCCTCTTTGCTCTACATTGGTGGCTCCCTTTCCTCTGTTTGCACCCTGTAGTGTCCCTGGTTTGTCTAGCCCATGTCTCTGTCTGCACTCATTCCTGATTATCTCATTCAGTTTCTTGGCTTTACTTGTCATCTATATGCTGATACCTTCCAAACTTAAATTCTAGCCTCAGACTCTTCCCTAAACACCAGGTCCACTTATCAAACTATTTCTTGTCACCTTCATATGGATATCTAACAGCCCTGCAAAGTTGCATTCTCCTAATAGAAATTGATTTCTACCTAGCTCCAAACTGATGCCTCTTTCAGTTTTCCCCATCTGTTAATAGACCCTTTCTTTTTTTTCCAGTTGTTCAGTCCTGACATCAAGCATTGTTTACTGCTCTGCCTCTTTAACTCACAATCTATATCCAATCAGTATAAATTATGTTGTCCCTGTCATCAACATATATCTATAATTTAATTCTTCTCACCAAATCCACTACTAAAACCTACTTCAATCTATTTCATCTCCCTCCTAGATGATACTTGTTTCATTGCCCTGAAGTATAGGATGTAACAAGAGTGAGACCAATGTCAAAAGGCAGGTAAGCAGTACCCAGAACAGTGCATGCTTTGAGGTTGCTGAAAACAGACAAGACATATACCAGGCTGAAGTGGTGCAGTGTTCACTCACAGCAAGAGAAAAGAGCACGCAGGACCCAGCCCCTTGCAATGAGTCGGCTCTGCATGGCTAGTGGATCCATTTCCAGCTGACATGGCAGTGTGGCTGAATGCACCCTACTTCATGCAGCACAAAAAGGGCTCCAACCCTTGCCTTGCAGTGTGGGGAATACAGAAAGTTGGGGGCATGTGTGAGAGCCACTGACATGCATGTGGCTAACAAGTTCCAAGAAAGTTTTGCATGTGCGCTCTACAGAGGTAACAGAGACATACTGGCTGTGCTGTGAGTTTGTTGCACATAATGCAGTTTCTTTGCTTGCCAGCATGTTCTGCACAGAGCACAAGGTTGTTAAAAAAACACACTGGAAGTGTCAGACTATGCTTGGATCTTTTCCTCACAAAATTCTTGACTTGCTTATCTCTTTGATTCTCTTCTCCGCAGAGCAGCTGAGTAGCCCTAAAACACAGCACATCAGACCACACTTCTCTGTCCAACCCTCCAGTGCCTCACTATCTTGGTGAAAATAAAAGCCATAGCTGTTACAATGGTCCAGAAAGTTCTACTCACAGTTCACTTACAGTAGCCAGGTAGGTAGTTTGCCATGATTGCTCAGGCAGGGGCCACGTACCTATCCCTGTGGCTAGTTGCATGGAGTTTTTGAATTGGTAGACCAGCACACAGTATGAGCAGTGATCAGTTACACAAAGGAGGGACTGTGAGTAATGAGAAAACAAAAGCTATTTGTCCACTATCACATATTTTATCAGGTGGTCAGGATGTAATGCCTATATCTATTGGACTTTGGCAAAACCATATGAATAATAATGACCAACATAATATCAGATTCAGTTAGGCTTTGAGATGCATGGTTCATGGGTTCTTGGTATAGTATTAAACTAATTGAGTATATACCTCATAATTGGATTACAGCAACATGGATGAAGCTGGAGGCCATTATCCTGAGTTAACTAATGCAGGAGCAGAAAAATGGACGCCACGTGTTCTCACTCGCAAGTGGGAGCTAAACATTGAGTACATGTGGACACAAAAGGGGAACAAGAGGCCTCAGGGGCCTTCCTGAGGGTGGCGGGTGGGAGGAGGATAAGGGTTGAAAGACATCCTATTGGCTACTATGCCCACTACCTAAGTGACAAAATCACACCCCAAAACCCAGAAACATGCAATTTACCTATGTAATAAATCAGCACATGTCCCCTCAAACTAAAACAAAATTGAAAAATAAAAAAACTAAACTAAGCTATTTAACTAATTATATACAAGTGGGCCATGCTTGTACATCAATAAAATAAGTACTACAAAAGCCAAAGATCATGAATAATCCAAACCTGTATACCTAAGTTTCAAATAACAAAATTAAATCTCAAAGTTTAAGTAAATAGAGCCTTATTCTTAGATGCTAACTTGAAGCACATGTGCTGCAGGGGTGGCTACTTGTCCGAAAGTGAGAGTAGTTTAGTCAAGAGGATGAGGCAACGAACAGTGGGTAAGCAACTGACAAATGTTTACCATGGCAGGATATCACCAAGTGTCCCTCACTAGGGAAATTAGACCATTCATGGACAAAAGGTAGAGCATGCTAAAACTGTGTTTCTCTTGCTATGGCTCTTGTCTTTCTCTGTCCCAGGCCTAGGTATACTCTGAGCCACCATGGCTACCTTCACTGCCATCTCTCTATGAAAGGCTGCTCAGGCAAAGACTCTACATAATGAGCCACATGTACACCTATGCCTGTGAACTCAATGTCTTACTTTTTTGGGGCTTTGAATCATACACATTATTTGCAGTTATAGACTGAATGTCCATACCATCTTAAATTAAGTCTAAGAATATTCCCAAAAATATGGGACAGCAAATTTTTCAGATAGGGAATTTTTCCTATGACAGTAAAAATCATCAAAACACATGCACATACATGACTAGATTTACATTGTGACACATGTGATTGACTAAAATATATCACATTTCCCTAACTAGTCTAGTCTAGATATTAAGAGGAATCTGCAAAAGGTTTTAAATTAGAAGATCCACTCTTCTGATTCTCTACTTTGTTTAGTATAAATTTCCTCTATAGTAATCTTTACAATCAAGCCTTACAGCACTTTTCCTCATGTGATGATAATTTAATGGGACCATAAAATGGATACTGTACAAGAACAGAACTGTCATTACTCCTGCTACTCTTTGCTACTCGTACCACTGTAGAGAGGTCAAAACTGTTGGTAACCGTGGGACATTCAAACACCTATGAGTCTGCCAAACTCTATCCTAATATCTGAAATTCACCAGAAATTAAGCAATTTTTCCTTATGTCCTTTCATTATTTGTGATACCATTGTTTATAGTAAGGAATTTCACTAACTGCCTAGAAGTAGACAATTTAATGTCAAAGGCCAGATGCAAAACCGTGATACCAAACCATAAGAATAAGAGTTCAAACCAGTACTCAGGAGCAAGACTAGAGTACTGGAATGCCGAATCAAGCAGAACATAAAGACTATGGTCACATGAACAAGGCTTTCTTAACTGTCTGACTTCCTAGGGGCTAGCATATTTACCACTCCACCCTGCTGGCTTGGCCAACCCAGCAAGTTAAGAATGGACCCCTGAAAGTGTCATACTTGCCTCATGAGATTAGGAAAAAACAAAAACCTAAAACAGAAACAAAAACAAAAAAACACTCTTACCTGTTTGGACGAACGGAGGCAAGATGGTGCACTTCCGGGTTCTTCATCACCCCCCTCCCAACTTTTCCCGCGCGCGCGCAAATGCAGCCGGCGACCCAGAGGGTGCAGACCAACTGGGCATGCTCCAGGTGACGTCAATCCGAAGAGACCAAGATTTACCTGGTGGCACCTGCAGAACGCCCGGACACGCCGGTGCCCCGCCTATTGCCCTCCCACCCCTAGAAAAGCCGCTCTCAGCCATTGAGCCACGGGGACTTCCAAGCTTCCCCACTGCTGTCGGGACTGTCGGAACTCCTTCCAAGACCTTCACCGGTGGGGGGACTCTGCCGGCCTTCTTTGCTGGAGGCCCACAGACTTCTTCCCCACACCTTACCTTACCAAAATAAACTTGCAGTTTTGTTCCTGACCTTTGCCTACTCGCTGGTTATTTTGTGCTCGCTCTGGTGGTCTTAGAAAAACAAGTCATTACCCTGATGAGAAAGTGTTTTTGTTCCCCATATAAGGAAGACATGGTCTGAATTCAGGCACTGATAGTTGCTATGGATTAATTATAAAAGCGGGGAAAAGGGATGTGATATTTTCATATTCTGTATGTGTGGAAAGATAAATTTTAATCTGCCATGAGGAAACTGACCACAGCTAACTGAGTCCCATAGCTGTTATGAGAGAATAACCCTCTCATATGTAAGCCTGCCCTTGGATTCCTCCTCTGGCTCTTTGCTGACAATTACTTGCTAAGTATAGCAGTAAGAACTGGGTGACAGGAGAGTGCCTGAGATATCAGGCAACTATATAACCTTGTCCCAGCCTCATGACTGCTAAAGAGCTCTTGTTGAACTTGTCTGTTTGAAAGGGGAAAAAAAGCTTTATGGAACCGATATGTATACCCAGAATTCATATCAAAGCTGACACATCAGATACACATTCAAACTACTATGCTGTACTGTGATAATAATTATTCTGACTGTTGGTATCATTGTGTTCACACTATTACCCAGAAAAATTGCACCTTGAGATTGTTGTGTTGATTCAGATTTGAATCTATTCATGTCTAGAGCATAGAGCGATACCAAAATAATTTCAAAATCCTTCCTCAGTAGAAGACATGATATCAGACACATCTCTAAAGCAAGATTGAACTAAAGCATAATTTTGTGACCCTGGAAAAAAGAACTTAAGTTAAACTTGGGGTTTTTTCACTAGTAAGTTTTTGAGGAAGTTATTTAATT
Source organism: Piliocolobus tephrosceles (assembly GCF_002776525.5). NCBI lineage: Eukaryota > Metazoa > Chordata > Mammalia > Primates > Cercopithecidae > Piliocolobus > Piliocolobus tephrosceles. The sequence continues at coordinate 79,050,317 of NC_045438.1, read as the reverse complement.
TCTCAGTCTGCATTTCTGTTAATGTTAATAACAAGGACATTAGACACAAAAATAGGGTACGTATTGGTTTCATTCTTCTAACAAGGTGTTGGAAGATTTTTAGACTTTGTGAATATGACATGTTGATACTATTATTTGTACAATACAAATGTAAAACTGTCAGTTATTAGACATATTGCTGGAGGAAAAATTGGGGAAATATTTTGAAATCTTCAAGTAGAAAAAATTGGAATGTTAGATATATTAGCAAACGTAGAGATCATCTAATTTAGTGGTTCTCAAAGTATAGTCCCTACCAGCAACATAGCATCATTTGGGAACTTGTTAGACATATAACTTCCTCCACCCAGCCTCAAACCCAGTGAAGCAGAAACTCTGGGTGTGGAGTCTAGCAGTCTGTGCTTTAACAAGCCCTTCTGGTGATTGTGATGCCCACTAGAATTTGAAATCAGGATCTTCACTTGACAGATGAGGAAACTAGCCTCAGAGGTTACCACATTCATGATTTGGGTACGGCAATAAGATTAAAAACAAAGTCTCTTTTGTTAGTGTTATTTATTCATTTTGCCCCTAAGCAATTCCTTAAATTATTCACTAAAGTCATGAATTAAGTAATCAGTTTCTTTAAAGACTATCAGTTAGAGCTTAGAGGTGTGACAAGCCTGCAGGGTGGAAATAGAGAGGTGGAGCCACAACTCCAGGACCATGTGTTTCTTGGACTGAGGGCTTGAATCATTACAGACCCAAGTATTACAGTGCAGCTTTAGGACACTAATAAAATAAATTTTAGGTGTGCGTAATTCAGGACTGCAAAATTACTATAGTCTTTTCTACTCTCCAACATTTTTTTTTTTAAAGTTACATGGAGTTTTCCTCATATTTTATGTCATTTATGCTCTTTTTTTCTAAACAGCATAAAGTATCATGGCTCCCAGCATCTGAAAACTAGATTTAATTGACTCTTCACAATTCTAAATTTTTAAATATTGTCTATTAAATTTTACTGATGTATTTCTTTCAATATCTTAAAACTATTTGTTTTTTAATTTGGAGAACTGCATTATACTGTTATTAAACATCCCTTTTTTTATTGGAAGCTATTTTAATAAATTAAAGCTGTCACTAGAAAAAGCTGAAATAAAAGTCATATTGAATACAAGTATTTCTTAATCTACACATTTTGTATTTTTAGCTCTTTAATGGATGATGTAAGACATTCACATTTTATGGTTCTGGGAAGCTTTATGAGAAGATTCTAGGAATATATACTTGTATTTCTCTCCTGCTTAGATGAGAGAACACTTAGAACCAGGAAAGCAGAACTAAGCAAACGATTTAGTTAATGTGGTATGCAGGTAAGAGTGTGGTGTTTCAGAGTCAAATATAGCCACCAAGGATGTGTGACCTTGGATATGTTACTTAACCGTCTAGAACTTGGCTTTCTCATCTGTGGACTGAGAATATCTGCCTCACAGAGTTACCATGATAAACAAAAAGAAGGTATGTATTGAGTCTAGCAGTTAAACTCCTCTACAGAGGGCTATGATGTAAAAATGTCATCAATAAATATCCATCTAAGTTTAGCTATTAGCTTTATGTATTTCTTTATTTTCTCATCAAAAGATTTATATAACCCTTGTGTTTCTAATCCTTGTATGGATTTGTTTGTGTATGTTTGTAATTTTTGCACCCTTAACTATCCCAGCATCCTATCAGGATTGGAGATAGTGAGATAGTTCTTATTCCTGTAATTCAGTTCATGTTCACCAATAGTTCTGATATAGATTTCTTTTCTTTTCAGGTTTTTCGATACAGTGTTTCCCTCTGTCACCCAGGCTGGAGTGCAGTGGCACAATCATGGCTCACTACAATCTCGAGCTCCCTGGGCTTTCATTTCAGCTTCCCAACTAGATGAGACTACTGGTGTGCTCGACCATGCTTGGCTAATTTTTAAATTTTTTCATAGATACAGTGTCTTGCTATGTTGCCCAGGCTGGTCTTGAACTTCTGGCCTCAAACGGTTCTCCCACCTCAGCCTCCCAAAGTGCTGAGATCAGCCCTGATACAGCTTTTCAATCTGTACCAAAAAGTAGTGTATTGTTTTTAAATAGTAACTCTTCTTAGAATTTATAGACGATTAGCTTATTAGACATTATATCTAAAAATTAGGCAATTTCTGTCTGCAATTATGAAATGACAATAATTTACAAGAGGAACTGCTGAGTTTTAGGCATTGCCTTAATACATCAGAGCACATATCACCTTGTCAATATAGTTACTAGAAAACCCTCAAGGCTACTTGGGTTAATTATTTAAAGAATGTCCTTCAAAGGAAGCCGTATGGGTTATGCCATTTGAGTTTGATGTGCTAAAGAGCCTGATCCCTAATACTAGTGTGATTTTCAGATAATAAGAGGGTAAAGAAGGGATATGAAGTTTATACTGCAAATGGGCAATGAATATTCCCCTTCTATTTAATGCATAAGCTCAGATTATTTTTAAGAAAGAAAGCTTCCCTAATTCATATCCAGATAGTTAACTCCAATAGAGTATTCAGTCTGAAATATGTTTATGGGTCTATTCTAAAAATAATTTGGGTTTTGTCAGTTGTCATCCCAAATTATATAAAAAGTAAGACGGCATATGGTGACACTAGTATTTGGTTAACAATAAAATAAAATCAATATGCATTCACGTTCCTAAATATCTGGATAACAGATCTCATTGGCCAATAAAGAGTGGCCAATACAAGTTTTAAAACTTTTCTTCAAGATATTTAAATGTTACATACCCAGCCATGGTCTGGTGTTAGTTTCATCACAATATATTAAACATGGATTCTGGAAATGATCTACCTTGGTTTGAAACCTGGATGCCAGTTTATTCTCTGTGTAATCTGGGCAAATCATTTACCTTCTCTAATTCTATTTCCACATCTATAAATTGGGTTAACAAAAATCTTCACCTTATTTAGTTTTAGAGCACATAATTGAAATAATTCACATACCAGATTTAGCATATTCCTGGCAAAAAGTTGTGATTCTGTTTATGTTTATCAATAACAGCATTATTATTAACACAAATTAACAGTTACTATTTTTACTATTGCATGTTTAAATATATTTGAAAATAATGTTTAGTTATTATTAGTTAAATGAAGAAAATCAGATAAGATTAAAGCACCTGATATGTTCAATAAATTAAGCCTACAATATTGATTATATATATCCAAGGAATAATTCTACCATTTAAGCATCTAACATTATATATGTAAAACATCTAACATTTAAGATGTTAGAATGTTATAAAAAAGCAATTTCAGTACTATGAAATCTCTGGAAATAACTATTTTTTATTTCATTTTTAGCCCATGTAAAATTGACCTGAACATGTTTATTTACCTCACTACTGTCCATAAAAATTGAACTTTATAAACTTTTTTATGTTTTGTCTTGTAAAGATGCTACAAAGTGTTATTATTATATATTAGAAAATTACCATTTATTTATAAGTCTCGCTGAAGCTATATAGTCAAAAATACTTTCCAGGAAGAAGCAAAATCATGAGTACTATTAAGGAGTTACATTGGTGTGCTCATATAGAATCACTTGGAATTCTGAAATAATGCCATTTGGAAAAGAAAAAAAATGTCTTAGCCTTTAGTATTATTCTACGTAGTATAAAGTGAACCACATGAATCTTTTACAAACCCTAAGAATATATTCAGGTTACCCAAAAACAATTTTATATCAATGATAAACATATCTCTGTTGATGCAGAGGGATAATCTCAACTTCCCATTTCTTGACTAAGGAAGATTAACATAATTAAGATGAATAGTCTTTCTCAAACATTTCCTCATTGTAGACATATCTAAAGTTTTATAAAAAATATGAGACCGAGGCAACTACTTCATTTTTCCTGCAATTATGAGGAGTGGGAGTAGAAAAGAGATTTGCAAGGAATTATCATTTATAAAATTTTCTTTAAGTGAGAAAAGAGCTGGAAGAGTGTTATTTAGTTCTGTCTTAAAGCCTGTAAACCATAGTCCAAACCAATGGCTTCCAAACTTTGCTACACAATAAAATCATCTGAATTTTAAAAAATCCTAATGTATAGATTGTAGCACAGACCACTTGTAACAAAATGATCAATGTCGTAGCAAGACATGTATATTTCTTGAAGACCCTTATTTGATTCTAATGTGCATCAAATTTAGGACTCATCAGCATGAGTGTTAGCTTGCGGATTTGAGTTCTAGATTCAACTGTCTCTTCTTGTTTGCAATATCAGTTCACAAACTAAAGATTTGTATACTAAAGAAAACATTTAGGTGAAATCATTTGAGGTTGACTGCTTTCAATGATATCTAGCTTTTGAAGAAGTAATAACAAAGGAAAGTTGGAAATAATAATAATAATTAAAAGGATACTAGTATTTGGCAAGATTTCAAACTTTATAAACAACGTGATCAGGGCTAATACAGAGGGTGGGGGGTGCTAGTATTTATAGCTCAAGCAAGATAATTAGAATGAGTAGGTTTAGATTGCTCCTAAGAAAAGTAGGCTCTACATTGACAGTCATATAAAATATTTAGCTTATACTTTATTAAGCAATGAAAACATTGTTTTGAAACCTAAATATGAAAACTATTCTACTTAGAATTCTTTGAAGTAAAATTATTTCTTGTTTTAACTTCCAAGGTCTCTCAAGGTTTTTGACAAACGATTTCCAATCTGCTGATGGTGTGAGAAAGTGCTAGTTCTCATAGGAACTTTGACCAATTGTGCTTCTATTTATTTGTATAGACCGATAAGAAATTTGCAAATGATTCTTCATAGTGCAATCAACATTTTGTGAGGTAAACATGGAAATTGTACCTCTCTCGAGATGATCTTAGGTTATTTAATATTAAGTCATTTGCTATGTCATTATGTTTGTTTATTTAAAGGCCAATTCTTCTTTCTTTTTTTCTTTAAGATCCCTATAGGTAAATTAGTGGGGACTTTATCTGAGAAACAGGTAAGACACTAAAATTTACAAAAACAATTATTTCAAGCAAGCCTCACCTACTGCCCTCCAAGAGAAAGAAATAAATTAGAAAATACCCAGCAGTAAAGTCTTGAAAAATCACTGAAAATACTTATGAATATGGTGAAACTCATAATTGGAATTGGAATTTTACAATATAGAAGTCAAGAAAACACTTAGTTTCAAATCCCTCAATAAAACAGAGAAGTCCAGCTAACAGAAGTTGAAGGACAACTTTTAAGCTTTCACAGTATTTCAAATGTGGATTTTTGCCTGGTGCGTTAACTCGTCTGGGATTGTAAGTTCAACGACTGACTGTTATCTATTTAATAACTAGAGGTTTACAGGCTCATTATTTTAAAACATTCACATAAGGAGGGGGGTATATATACTTTCTTGACTTGCTTTTCATTGCTTAAGCTTTTTGCCTACTTATTCAAATAGTTAGTTTTTATATGCTGAACTATGCATGAAAGCAAGATACTATTTTTCCTACCAGTGACACAATATGGAATGCATATGAAGATAAAGTAGAGGAAGATTGTGCTTTTCTATAATTTTCATGATTCTCTCTATAGCTATTTAGAAAATAGGAAAGAAATGGGCTTTGTAAACCTGTGCAGTTTTAGACAGGCAGACTCTTGGTATGCTTTCTTAAAAACTAGTTCCTCATTGGTCATGATAGTGAAAGGAAAGGGCATTTGGGCAACAGGATGAATTAAGTTGTAAAAATAGTGACTAGATATCTCTCTTTCTTTGGCTTATATTTCTTCATTATTAAATTACACCGAGTTTGAGACACAAACTATTGTATCATTCACACTATCTGAGATATTGAACTGCATTATGATTACAAATGCCAAGGCATCATATATGTTCACAAACATCTCATTTAATGAACTTATTTGCTGTAGATGTGTGTTGTGGGGGATGCATTACATCAACTCTTAGCTCATTTTTGATTATTCTACTAATTTTACCCCTGCTTCAACAACTAAATGGCTTATCTCTTTTCTGTTTTCTTACTTTTTTTCTACTTAGATTTGGTATATTTGTAGTGTTATCTAAGTTTTAGAATAACTTACTGTTAATTCTGAGTGGTGATAATTTTAAAAATTAAATCTTAAAAAATTTGACATTCAAATCCTATTCTGGGCTTGGAGGTCATTGGTGGAGACAGAAGGTGTTGTTTCTTAGATGTGTTAATAATGAAGGACAGTGGCTACATCATACCCTGGCTGCTCCTTACTAATGAGGCAATTTGGGGTGGGTATGGACTGAAAAACATTTCAGCTTCCTTGGGCAGAAAAGACTAGCTGGGGTTTCCGTGTACAGTGTGAAGATACAGTCACTACTACACTTGTCTTTGTTGCGAGGATTTCTGTCCTTGGAAACAGATCCTGGTAGATCAAGGAAAAGGCGTGCTCCATACCTCCGTGTGTCCTGTCAATCCCTTGGTTTGGTCAAGGAAAGGAAAGTAAACATTTTGTTACATTAGTAGAGGGCGTGCTATATCTATTGTTTTTCTTCGTAAAGCAGCAGTTTGAAGAGGTACTTTAGCCCAATTTGGCTGGTGATGATACAGATTCAAAATGTTTGAGAGGTAGCCTCAAAGTCACATTTATTGAATGGTCAAGTTTTCACTTAAGAAAAATGTGTCTTACTCTAATAAATGTGCAGTCGTGCAGGGGGAGATTTAAGAAATCCATAGTTCACATCTGTGTACTAAGATAGCACATAAGCAGGCTTTCTTCCCTTTTCCTAGAATCCATGCTTTGCTCTGGAAATCTGCATATTCAGGTATATAGCCTTCTTCTTTCAAAAGTTCTCTAAAAGCTATTTTCTGGGTTCCCTACATTTTCTCTCATTTATTCCTCCATAATCACAGGACTCTGAGGCCTAGTAAAATCCTTGACATTTAAGTTGCTCTCAGTGATTCTATTTGAATGTTTACAACGAAACGTATCCTTAGATAGGCTGCTGCCCTCTTAACTTACAAATACTGAGGAATCTTTAGTCACAGAGCTTAATGATTAAAATAATTATAGTCAGGCACTCTTCTAAGAGCTTTACATATGTTAATTAGTTTATTTCTATCAGCAACCTTATGAAATGGGTACTATTTACCATTCTCATTTTACAAAGGAGAAAAGGAGGCAAAAATGTGATTAACTAGTGTAAGGTCACACCACCAGTAATTGGTGAACTGGGATTTGAAAGCAGAAACAAAAGAGTTTCACATCTTTACAGACAAACATTACTAACCTTTTCCTCTAGCCAAGCTCAAGTATTTGTGAATGTCTAGCTTGCTCAAACTGTCACCATCTGACTGAGAACAGAAGAGACTTAAGTGTCATATCTTGGAATCCCACGAAGGTAACAATTTTACACATCTACTTTTGAAATTAAAACAATGACTAACACATCTACAATTTTAGACATCTAATTTTGAAATTAAAACAAAGACTACTCTCATTTTTGTCAAGAGATTTTGTTAATTTAAATTGAGAAAAGATTCTGATAACTTGATAAATGAAGATAAGCGGTTTAAGAACCAGAATTGCAAGTTCTTTAGGAACCAGCAAAATGCAAATCAAGACACAATATGCCATGTATTATCAGGAATTATATGGATCTATACGTAATAGTAGTTATAACTTTATTGTCAAAGATGGAGGAACTACCAAGTAAGTCAAAGAGTTTAATAACTCTGAAATGTATTTCTTTAATGTCAATAGTTTTTATGTGCTTATTTATTCAGTTGCAATAGTTTTGAAATGGTTAGTTTCAAAGCACTGATATTTATATAAATGCATACACTTTCCTATTTGTCTGAAATACATTAAAATTAAAAAGTCTATTTTCTTTTAAATGTGCTGAGCCACTTGAAAATCCAGAGTAACAAAAAAAGTCTCAAAAATGTCAGTCACCTAACCTGATTCAAATAATCTGAGACCTGGAGAGAAGGGTCAGAACAGAACTGCCGTGGTTGAATCTGATGTGATTATTTACATCCAAGTTAGAAATCTCTAAAATTATATGGAGTCTACAAACAATGTTGACCAAACCTCAGGCATGTTGCTTCAACTCTAGTTGTTCTGCTCTAGTCCTGTGGCTGATATTTCAAGATGAGCAAACCATTGATAATAGCATTACCTAACATGTCTGTGCATTGCTAAACCAAACAAACATAATTAGATATGCATATAAACAAAATTAAAATAGAGGAATCAAAATTTACCATACCCTGGAGCATTAGTGAAAAAGCAAACATCATTTATTCATGCAAAAATACAGTTGTTATATCCAGGCAGCTTACACAAGTACTGAGTAACACCCACCTCCTATAACCTAAGGACCAGCACACAGAATTCATCATGGCCAAGAAAGTCCAGGTAGGTGGTAAGGGTAGATAAATGGTACGAAGTTTGGAGGATAGAGAACATGGCTCTAGTGTTTATGGCATTAAGAGACCTTGCAGATTACATATTTCAAGATCTCTAGAAGCTTTAAAAGCTACAAAAAAAAAGAAAAAGAAAGAAAGAAAAAACCTTGAACGCGGAGCCTGTGCTTGAGTGGAAGCCATTGAAGGAAAAGCAAAACAGTGGCTAGAGGGAAATTCTTGGACTACATAACATCCAAGTCATGAAGGTTGAGAAGCCACAAGTAAGTTAGAAAATACCATCCTAGATACCAAGAAAATATACAAAAATCATTACAAATAAGAAAGCATCAATATATTTTCTTACACACATATACTGGGATTTATCAGGCTAAACTGAAACATGTAAGAAGGGATTTGGCAAAGATACTTTTTTTCTAAAGAGATAAAATCATCATAATGTTATTTTTAATTTGCTTTATATTATTTTAAGTGCTATTGTCTAATTTCATGTAGTTTTCTTAAAGTCACTGGAGAAAAATAAGTCAAGACAGTTATCTCCAATCTGATGGATAAAGAAACTGAGTTTTATAGTTAAATTGTTCCCCCCAATGTCAAGGAATCAGTAAATGGTTGAGCCAGGACTAACACATCTACTATTGAAGTCTTCTAATTTTGAAACCTTTTAACTTTTTTTTTCTGTCTTGACTGTATTTAGGCTAATTTTGAAGATTCTTCTTTCATATCAAATTTATATGAATTTATGCATGATGATAGTATAACTAATAGTCAAAATTGAGACAGTATTATGTAAGTGAAAGATTCTATTTCAGTTACACTTGAAATGTATTATATGTTTTAGCCTCAAAGGCAACTACAGAATTGTTTATTCAGTCAAAATCATTGATTATATATCTACCATGAGTAAGGCAGTGTTTATTCAGCCTCTATACTGTGCTGAGTAAGCATACAAACCTGAAGATTCATTATAATAACTACATGGCCATAGCTCATGCAGAAAGACACTCTGCAATAATATAATGGAAAGTTAACTCTATAAATACAAGCAAGTAGGAAACATGAAGGTCTATTTACTCTTAAATGGTACTAAAATTATGCTAATTAATGCAAGTACTAGGAACAGATTTTGGTTCTTATCATTAGCACATTGAATGTATGAAGACAGTAGATGCACACCTCTTTGGCTATCTTTCCAAATACATGGCAGATAGGAGTGTCTGCTGCTGCTTTGGGAGCAGAAAATCAGGGTAGACTGAGAATTATAGCAGCACATGTTGAGCTTATTTAACTCAGCATACATTAATGAATAAATGATAAAGCACAGAGGTGTGCATTTTAAGAATATTAAACTCAAGAGAATGAGCTAAGTGAGTATGACATTGCATTGTGTTAAGGCCATACAGACATTTTGCCAAAGGAGAGAATTGGCTACAAGGCTGGGAAAATACATAAAACATTTAGCTTTATTGTTTAGAAAATGATGGGGAGAAGAAATATATAGATGTTATAGCAGTGGCCATATTTTCTTAATATCGGTATTTTGGAATGATGATGTCAAGTGAAGATGAGGAATAAGTGAAAAATGGCACAGTGCAGCATCTGGAAATCTTTTGTATCATTGAAAAGAGACTTCAGGAGGACAAGAGTGACTAAAATTCTCAGTTCTAGAGAATAGCCTTCTTGTACTAGGTTTGGATCTACTGCTAGAGTATCAGAGAGTCGGTGGCTTGGAGCATCATGTGACTTTCAATCATTCAGTGCATACCTATAGGAATCTATAAGGTGCCAGTTACTGTTCCAGGCTTTAGAATACAAGTGTGAGTCGAACAAAAATGCTACTCCCTATCTGTGAGGCAACATAATTGACAGAGAAAAAATGTAAAATATTACATAATTTGGTAATAGGAAAATAGGGGTTTTCTAACTTCTTGACAAGATGGCAGAATAAAGTCATGCAGAAATCTCCCCAACACTGCTCCAACAATAGCAATGAAAGATAAAATTTAAAATACATATTCAGAAGAAAGAAAATATAAATTAGCATGCAATAGTTACAACTTTCTATTATACCTAAAGTGTAATGTTTATTAACAAAACAATGTTTTGTTTTATAGCTTCCAGAGGCACATTCGAGTCATTGAAGGAGATATGAGAAAGTGAAGAAAAATAACATGGTGAAATCAACTATAAATTGAGTAGGAATTGTGTGTTTTTCCTCAAATTAATTTTTTTTTTTTTTGTTCAGTAGAATGTTCCAAATATAAGGATTGTTTTAGTGATAATTACATATTCTTGCATTAGGGGATAGGAATAGAAACCATCCTAGCTGTTAATTCTGTTTTGGGCACTGTGTTGGGCTCAGTATATACTAAAAAGAGTAAAATACATTTGCTTAACCCCCTTAGATAACTCACAATTACAAGGAAATATAAAAGATCTATGCTGCAGGAGACACCAGTAGTTCAGTCGAGTAGAATCATGGGTAAGAGAGGAGAATGGTTGAAGATCATGCATGGGCAGGGTACCAATTCCTGATGCTATATTACGTAATTGGGCGTGACTCTGATTTGTGAGGGGCCATCAAAGTCTTTTAAACTAGGCAATAGCATGGTAAGTGTTCGAGAATTTACTCAGAGAGTCATAAGTAAAAAGGATTAGATAGAGGTAGAGAAACAGGTTTGGAAAATGTGACATTAATCTAGGTGAGAGATAATGAAAACTTAATTTAGGTCAGTGACTGTGGAATGGTGATAGATTCGAGGGATACTGAAGAGCCAAAATCAGCTGGATGTGGGGAGCAATTGTTTACGGCCAGATGAATGAAGTTTGACTCTCTGTGTACTGAGAGATGCGATTAGTGATGATTAAAAGACAAAACAAAACAAAACAAAAACTGAGTAAAGGATAAGGAAGAGTTTGGAACAAAAACATAATTTAAATTCTAAAATTCATTTGTGAATTAGTTGTTCAGAATTCACAGCAATGAATTTATAAATGTTTGCTAAAGAGATAGAAATGCAGACAAAAGTAATACTCAAAGCAATAATAAGACTTAACATGTATTTCCTCACTCTATATTATTATACTTTCTGAGTATCAATTAACAAATTTAACAACTCTTAAAGTAAGTAGTATTTTTGCCCATTTTAGAGACAAGAAGAAGGATATGGAGAAATGAAGTTATTTTCCCTGTGTTACAAATGTAGTAGTAAGAATAAATCCCACAATGTCTGGCTTCAAACTTTCTGCAGTTACCCCACCATCCCATGCTACCTTTTTCATGATATAAACGCTAAGCAGACTTACAGGCTGACCAACAACATTCTATTTCATTATATTTTTACTTAACTATAGAATTACTGATATCTTGAGTTTGGGAGATAGAATGAGGGTTTTTTTTTTTTTCCCCCATTATGGAAGAAGAAAAAAATATTCGTCTTCATCTTGTCTAAATTTTAAAGTGGTCAAAATAACATTTCACATACTTTTGCATATTACTGTCTCTTCAGAAACATTCTTACCATGTGTCTCCCTCATCAAATGAGATATTGGTAAATAATCCTTTGTTGTTTCTCTCATCAAGTCCAATTTCCTCCACTTGATTTCAAATTATTTGATCTGGCCTTGCTATGTGCAGCCGTTGATGCCGCCTATTCTTTTTCAATATCTGGAAGGTGCTGCTATTTGGTACACCCTGGTCTTGTTTTCTAATCAGCTCATTCCACCCTCCTTTCTCTCGCAGGTTCACACCTCTGCTCCTCCTCTCAGTCCCTCGGGGTGTTCCTGCTTCCCCAGTCCATCACAGACGCATCCATCCATGCTCTGAAATTAGTTTTCTCCCTCAACACCCGTTTTCCCACCACCTTTCCTGCCCTTCGTGCATCCTTCAGAGCACCTGATTCTAGCTACCTTTTAAGAAGAAAACAATTTGAATTAATTTACACTTCAAGGATTCTAAAATATTTATACAGTGTCTACTGAGTGCCAGAAACTGCTAAGTCCCTAAGGACATAAAACAAAGATTTCCAGTTGGCTTCTGCCCTCTAAGAGCACTTGATCTAGTTGGAGAGATGCACACAAATAATCTGACAGAACAAGATAGGATAATAGTAGCACCAGCAGTGTCAGCAAAGCGCTGAAGAGAATTAATTCTGGGTCCCTAGCGTCAGTGAAGACTTGCAGGAAATAACTTCTGAGTTATATCTTGGAGAGGGGGATTTCTCCCATTTAGAAATGTGGGAGGGAGGCCTGGCATGGTGGCTCATGCCTGTAATCCCAGCACTTTGGGAGACGGAGGCGGGGGGATCACCTGAAGTCAGGAGTTCAAGAGCAGCCTGGCCAACATGGTGAAACCTTGTCTCTACTAAAAATACAAAAATTAGCTGGGCGTGGTAGCACATGCCTGTAATCCCAGCTACTCAGGAGGTTGAGGCAATAGAATTGCTTGAGTGCAGGAGGCGGAAGTTGTAGTGAGCCGAGATGGCACCACTGTACTCCAGCCTGGGCGATAGAGAGTGAGATTCTTTCTAAGAAAACAAAACAAAACAAAAAACAGTTAAAAGAAAGAAAAAGAAACGTGGGAGGGAATGTGAAGCTGGAGAGCAAAAGAATGGGAGCATGGAAGTACAGCCTGTTTCCAATTTAGAATAGTTTCACGTATGATTTGTGGAGTTGACCATGGTGTGAAAGCCATTTGCATTCAGTGGAGGCCATAACCTCATCCTCAATTCTAAGGAGTTCCTCCCCTTAGGATGAGACTATGTCCTGATAACCCATACTGAAGTGGAAAAACTAAGTTGGGGACCCTCTGCTGTGTTGCTGGCATCAAATGCACTCTCCACTTAGAATATTTTCAACTTACAATAGGTTTATGGGGACGTAACCCCATCATAAATCAAGGAGCATATAATCTATCGATCTGATCCAGAAACAGTCAGTAGTTAACTTAATCTGTATTTCAGACACCATTGCCTTAAACTTCATTTCCACCATATCTTTTTTTTCTGGCCAAAATTGCCAATAGCTTTGTGGTGCCTCTCCTGTTAAACTCAATTTCTCCTACTTGACTTTCAAGATTTTATGTAATTCATCTCTGCCTTTTCTATATAAACTTCTATACAGTATTACTTACTCCTCTTCAAAATATGAAGGATTGTATTTAGTGTTTGCTGGTCTTGCTTTGTAAGCAGAGCAGAAGGGATTTAATTGCACCTTGTTTTGCTGGCTCCGCAACAAACCTAACTGAACAGGGACTCCTTTATTATGAGAGGAACCATCACAATAATAGCAGTAACTCAAGCATTAACTCACATTCATTTCTCAGGTAAAACTAAGCGTGACTGTTTGCAGTGTCAGGTTCCTGTAGTTCCTGTTAAGTTGGGTCCTGGTGAATTCGTGTGGAGCTCAGTGTGTAACTGGTTAGGATCTAAGTGAAAACAAAGAATTATAATGCAGATCTACAGCCCAGTAGATCCCTGAAAACACTCCTGCAAATGTCAGGAATGAAGAAAGGCATGGGTGTCTGTCATCTGGAAGGAATACATTTTAGTCTCATATTCTGTCTGTTTTTTAATGTAAACAGTGCATATTTCTAGCAAATTGACAGAAGAATATCAAGTTAAACTCAGAAATTTCTGTTGTAATTTGCTGTGGAGTCTGTGCTATCAGTGTAATAAGCATCTGCAAATTCATGTTACTTTTTAAAGGTGTTCTTAGATTGTTTGCTTCATTTCTATGAACTGATGTTTTAAAAACCCTATGATTTATTTCAACATGCTCTGCATATGCAATTTAACATTTTCTATTTGTTTTCATATTGTTTGTTGTCTAGTCATTCATTTTACTTAGTCTCAGTTATGTGAAATGGTGAGACTTGAACAGAGTGTTTGTCCTTTGCTAACCTAAAACCATTCTACTCAAAACAAATTTTCTCTGAGCGTCTTCAAGTAAGATCTATGATTAACCAGACATTGAAAACATATTGTACCTTCTTTAGTTACATATAAAATCTACAAATGTATCTAATTTAAATTTCAAGAGGAAGATAAAAATAATGTTCAGCAGTAGATAACTAGGACATTTAAAATAATGAAATACAAGGTGAAGGTTATATCCGATGGAGCTTTATTTGCCATTAATGGAGGTTTAGAATAGACAACACCTCACTTGTTTTTGTTGCCAAATTATCAAATTTATAAATACCTACTACTGTTCCATATCTACACAACAGTTGGCTAGTGCATCACTATTTACTAAACTTTGTGCAATAGGTCCAATTAAATTGGATCAATTAATTACATTTATTTTAACCTCAAGGTCAGTCAGAAGAGGTCTTTTATTGTTTTAATTACAGATTTAATTACATTCCATCATTGAACTCAAAAAAAAAAAAAAAAAAAATCTACCCCCTTACAGCACTTAACTCTAATGAGGTTCTCAAAAGCATTCCTATTGAAATATTTTATTCTCCTGCCCATATTCTTTGAGCTATGCTGAGATGCACTAGACACAAGAGTAAGAACAGCTGGTAGGAGTGTGTGGGATACTGCAGGGACACCAACACAAGGCCAAGATGATGCTGCTCCACAGCTTGAAACGTTGCCAGTCACCATGTTGTCTTTATCATTTTACTATCTGTAGTTATAGTTTTTGCATTTAGGATTTAGATAATCTCTTTGATTTGTGTGTTTCTTTTAGTAGCTTTCTTCAAAATTGACATTGACTTTTCATTGCAGCTAACAATATACAACAAAGGGTAAAAGTAGGAGATAAGTGCTTCAACAAAAACCTTGTTACTGATGATTGCCATAAATGTTCAAACATAACTTTTATTTAGTTATGGAACTTTTGTATTTTAATAATGGCTTTTGATAGTGTATTTTTGTACCAGTTATAAACCTGACATTTTAGGGATAATTTTATAATTTCTGGAATCTTCCTCAGTGTTCCAGGATATATAATTATCACTGTATAAACTTAAGAGGAATGTTGGCTATTGTCTTACATCTTTGAGCAGCATTTTGTTAATGCATATGAAAATTGGGCAGGGACAGGCCAGGATTTCAAGATTATCTTTGAATTTCAGTTCAATGTAGCATGAGCCTCAGCGCTACAAATATGACAGCTAGCAATAGCACCTCATCTGACATTTGCCTATTTTTCTCATTTTTGGGGAATTTAAGAGGGTGGTGTTTTAAAATAGGGAGTGCTTGGTTTTCATTTCAGGTGCAAGTTATAATGATCACTGAGTCACCTTCTATGTTAAACAACTCAACCATTCAACCAGATTTATCACTTTTTCCTTTTGTTTTGGATTTAACGTTAGAATTATTTAGTAACCTGAATGCAAAAAACAAAAAACAAAAAATCCATCTAACTTAATCTATCAAATGTTTAAAATATATGTGAACGTCCAGTGACAAAATATTTCCTTTCTCATGCAAATATTATTGTTAGTATCATGCAGTAGTTTCAGGAAGGAGCAAGAAAGATTGTAACTGTTTGGCAGTATGGCTCTTTGAAGATATGATCTTGTTATTCTGTAATAATTAGAGTGGAAGTTAGTGTGCAAGAGATTAAAAGGAAGCAATGAATATTCATTTTTCTTCATATTCTGATTGGTCCACTCAACTATTTCAATAAAACTTTATCTCTTCTTGTAATATTACATAGGAAAATAAAGAACGTGTAAGGGATATAAAGGAATCCACCAATGATTGGAGACAGGATTTTCTTTACATTGTCTAATAGACTTGTTTATTATTTTAAGCTGGTAAAAAGAGACTTATGATTCGTGTTGAAGAAAGAGTTATTTGTGCTTGATACATTGAAGACACTGTTCAAAAGCAGTTTGTCCTTATAAAAGGATGACCCCTGTAGTATTTCTTAGGCAAGGAGGGACAAATTCAACCAACAAAAAGCACATCTCGCCCCGAGTTCCCCATGATTTCTCCACATAGAGCAAAAAAATACACATCAGTAATTTATTTGAACATGCACATCAGTGAGTAGCATAGTTCTAGGCTACTCAAGAAACAAAAGGGAGAATATCAGCATTACCTAAATAAAAAAGAGAGGTGAATTACTCCACTTTAATTGTCTTAAAAACACGGATAAGAAGAGCAATTAAAATATAGTCCTAAACAGTACTAGCTAATGTAGATTACATAAGTATACAATATGATTCAACTAATAGTGCTCTGACAAGCATAAACCACCAGTTCTAGTAAACAAGGCCCAGATCAATTGCTGAGAAAATGTTAGATTCAGATGTAGTTCAGAACAAGTTACTTTTATTTCGGTACTGAATGCAAAACACAGGTCAAGTGTGAGGACAGCGTTCTAAAAAAGGTGGCTCTGTTAAAGCAAGGAGGCCATTTCCTTTTGCATTTTTATAATTCTGGAATTCTATTTTTGACGTTCACTTTCCTACTTTTCCTCCCCTGAGCACTAATTTATTAAAAAAAAAAAGATTTCAAGGTGCAAGTTGTACATTCTTATCGTTATACTATCTCATCTCTTTCTGGAAGAGAGTATTACAATCAGCATTACAATGTTCTTTTTCTCTTAATATTTGTTTCACATACATGTATTTCAAAATCATAATGTTGATTAGGAAAAGAAACTTACAAACGAGATAGTGATGTAATCATACACTTCCTATTGTGCTGTGTGTCTTTCCCATCCCTTCTCCCCTTTCCCTGTAAAGAGCTGTAAAAAATTTAAGGCAGATGAGGTATATTGCTGAAGGAAAAAGTTATTTTTGATAAAAACTCAAAAAAACTTTTATTCTGCCCTTCTACTCAAGAAAGACTACTCAACTATAAATCTAGTGCTAGAAAAAAGCAGGAAAGACACCGTTTGCGTGTACCATACTATGTCTTCTATTTCTAGAATGGCTTTTTGTTAATTTAATTTTAATAGAAAAAATAAGCACCTTAAGCTATGAACAAGAAAAGAACTTCATTATTAGTGAGTCTAGAATCCAAAAGGAATTAGGAACACTCACTCAAACTCTTTCACTCATTCTCACAAAGGCCAATGCTACTGATTAGAATTGTAAAGTGCTGTACTTAGTATAAACACTTGTATACACTGCAGACACTGAAAAATAACCCTCAAGCACATTGTGTTATAGTTCCAAAAATATATTTACAGTCTATTACAAAGATTACAAATGGAAGTGTCTAGGTGACTGTATTATGCTAATTAAAATTATTTTTACAGATTAATTTTCCTTAGGGACAAAAAACATTTTAGTGAAATTAAAATGATTTTTCTAGTCAATCAAAAAATAAATTAAAGTATCAAATAACACTGTACAGTGATTTAAAACAAACAAAAAAAAAGGGTGGGGAGGGGTTTGGGAAGCAATCCATTTGAGTTTTTCTATAGCCATCTTTGGTCCTAAATGTGGGAAAACACATTATGTAGCACTGAAAATACCTGTTCTTTTGTGATGCTCTGCAAGTAAAATAGAAAAATATAGTGCATTTTCAATGTATTCAGAGCCCACTACAGAGAAATGTGTGTACAAAACAAGACAGTATAAATAAAATTTACAAGTTTTACAAAGGAACATTTACAGATTTTGTTTCTGTTATTTGTTTGTTTGTTTGTGGATGCCCACATTATCAAACAAGACCAATTATGACCGATCCCTGGGATCTTTCTCTATTAAAATCATTATAAACAGCCCAATTCTCTTTGGAAGTACAACAGTTCAATTCTGGGGTAGTTCATGATTTTCATAACTTTTGAAAGCATTACTCACAATATGTATACATTCCTGTAATATCTATAAAGACACATTTAATTATTGCTTATGAAATTCTAACACAGTAATCAAATAATATGGTTTAATAAATAAAGCTTTAAAAAGAAGCCAGATCCTTCACCTCTTCCTTCTAGGGTAAGGAGTCCTTTCATTTAACAAGTTTCTTGCATCAGTGTTCACAAACAAAAGACTTTTTGTTTTGTTTTGTTTTGAACTGCAATGGTGATATTCTGTGCAGCAAATTTGTGTTTAAATGGTGAAAATTGTGAACTGCCCCTTTATCATGCTTCAGAGTTATAATATAAAACAATTATTTCCTTTCATGTTTGGACTGCATTCAACAGAAAAGGATATAAAATATATGTCAACTATTTATCCTAAATTTCCTAATGCCACGAGACTGAAAAAATCTTGATGTGCTCAGATTAAATTTTAGATAACACTGGATAGTTCTGCTTTCAGAGACTTGCCTTCACCAACATTCTTCAGATGAAGTGCCTCATTTTTTTAATATACTCATAAACCTAAAATTCGAGTTTATTAAATTCTTTCTAGTAAAATCACTCTATAAACAATCTGCTAAAAGTGCCTTATAGTATGTATGGATCATTATTGCTTTTTTCATTGAAAAGATAGTATGTTGTCTGATCTTTACAAAAAATTTCTTTTTAAAAAATATCAGAGCTCTTGGCAACTTGCATTTTCTGGACTACCTGCCAATTAGCAAACAATATCAAAACAGCACTGATTAAACAGAATAAAATGGCACAAAAAGGATACCAATGTTCTGACAGAGATGTATCTTCAATCATGCTATTTCTTTTGAAATCTGAGATTCTTTCAAAGGTACCCAGTGTAGTAATGTGTTACAGATTTAACACTAAAAAGGTCCAAAGCTATAAACAACTTTCTAAAACAAAGTCCTTATGAAGAATAAACACAAATGATTTTAAAAAGGAATAGTCTGAAATCACATATTTAAGGAAAATATTTCATTGATTTTAACAATAAGATCATGATTTTATTTGACAAATATATTCTTTCTTAAATTCTTTATGTACATTTTAAAAAGTCTATAAGACAAAAAGGAGGTTAGAGAGCTCAAGGTGTTTGGATGTTTTTCAGGTAGTACTTTGTTTATTGTCACTGCTATTTTCCTGGCCACCGATGGTGGATCCTAAATTCCCTTTTTATATATTCTGGTGGCACTTAGGAGTTCAAGTCTATAGGTGCTTCTTAAATCTCTTCACTGTTGGAAGGACCCAGGACATCAACTGTCTTCTAGCAGCATTCTATGCATATACTGAAGGCCAGTACTGTTCTCTTGCAGTCTGTAATCTCCCTTAAAAGGGAGAAATGCGTATCACACTTGAATGCCAGTTCCATGTAAATGTAGCATTTGCGCTCTCATAGTCTGAATGCTGCTCATGATTTTCTTTTGATGGCCAACCAGTGTGATCCCTAAACTCATCACATCCCTGAAAAAGACAAATGTAGTTTTCATTAGGTACCTTACAAAGAGTTAAGTGTGGCATGAAACTATCATCAACTGTTTAATTAAATATGTTATTTTAGCCAAATAGATCTTATCTTAGTGTTCTTGGGCATTATGATCACACCCCTGTATCAGATCAGAATAGTAAAACCTACATCAACATTCTCCTTTGTAAAAACCTAACTGCTCACGCTCTCAATTTACTCTCAATTCATTTTTAAAGTGATTTGAAATTTTACGTAAGAAATTATTAAAGTCTTAAAGCTATTATTAACTTGAGGGAAGGTTAGGAAATATTATTTGAAATGTTGTCTTCTTGAACCTAATTGGGATTTAGAAATTTCTAACTGGAAAAAGCTGGATATAGTGTAATGAAAATAGTTGGTGGGATCTAGAAGAAAAATTGGAAATCATCAATGACCATGTAAAATTTTATACTGGATTTAATTAACATGTGGTAATTCTGAGCATATTATTGGTTATATACTTACTCCAGTCAGTTCAATCATTTCATTATATGTCATAAAAACTATCTTTAAAAATGTACAACATCTCTGTTTAATAGATTAAATTTGAATTAAGAATTGTATCTGTTTGTGTTTTCTTGCCTTTCCTAATAGCCAGATACATTGAGCTTATGTCTTTACAAGCAGCTAAAATATTGCAAAACTATAGCACTGTAGTTTTTTATGGCAGTGACAGAGAAACATCGTTTTTCAGGGGTACAGATTACTTTGGGGACCCAAGTGTAAAAATGCCCACATAGTGACTATAAGAAAACTGAACAAAATAGCATGCACACACTTAAATTCATGTACATGACATTTCCTGGCATATGCCAGAAAATAATATTTGATTGCTGGTCTTCATCTCATTGGAAAAACGATGACAGTACATAGACAGAATCCCACAAATGGAACCTTGAATATTGTTTTCCATTTTCAAACACATTGACTGAGAGGAACTATGTCACCCATGAAAGTCACGCTGCAGCCGAGTCAACTGAGGTTTAGAGATCTTTAGATTGTCCAGGACCCCATAATTAGTGGTGGAGCCAGACAGGAAAAGTGAGTTCTTTTAACTTCAAGTTCATAGCAATTTCAAAAGTTGTTTTATCAGGTCATTTTTTCAGGTTAAAAAAAAGGAATCGATCAATCACACGTCTTCCAAAAAGTAAGTTAAACCCTTACTTTTAAGCTATGGTTAACTGAATTAAGCTTCTTTTGATCTCTTCAGAAATAATCACATTGGACGTTCTAATGCATTTCAGCATTGAGTATAAAGTTTTGAGATTATTTAAGTTCAACAAAAACAAGGTGAAAGAAATTCTCCTTTGCAATGGAGAAAGTTTCCCCAGTGAATAGGGATCTAAGTAATACAGAGGTTAACTATGGAGGAAGCCTCAATGGATGGTGTTTAGAAACCAGCTATAGAGTCATATTAGTTATTACTTACTAGTTAAGTTGGCTTAGGGGAAACACTTAAATTTTCTGACCTTTAGCCTTGTTGGCAACGAAATAGGTATAAAACTATAGACCTAATACAATTATTGTTGTGAAGGTTAAAAAAGTAATGTGTTAAAGGTCTATTTAGCATAATGCTTGGTACAGAGTAAGAACTTGTTAAAGAAATATTTTTTTTCCTTGATTTTGGGATTCAAATTCTTTTAACATAAAGAAGATAACCTAATGTATAAAGTACAGACTGTACCTAATAAACCCTTAAATATAATTTTAAGAGTTTAAGCTTACTCAATAGTCATCCTGGCTACTGATTCAAGGGAATTGTAGCCAGCTGCTGTGAAGTTATCTTTATATCTTTCCATCTTAATAGCTTGTAGCCATTCTCCAACTGAACAAAAGGTAGTGAAATCGGGAGTGTTCTGATCCAGAAGAGGGCTTATTGGCCTAGATAAAAATGAAACAGAAAAGTGAATATTATCATGAACTACCAACGAAAGAATGTCTTGACCCATATAAAATTAAGGTATAAAGAATAAAATTAGATGTTTTAACTGGTGTATATAATAAAAAAAATTGATATGCTAATAAAAACCTAAAGCATCCAGGAGGCCAGTGACTACAAACTCCTAAATTTATATTCTATTTAGATGTGATGACCACCTGGTTTTGTCTTCCATATGTTTTTAAAAGTACAGCCAACAATATTTGGAATCAGTAAATAATTGTTCATTTGCTTTTTCCAAAAGTATTTGGGAGTAAATGAAGCACATATGGCTGTGTTCTAACCTGTTCAGGCCACAAGGGTGCTGCAGAGATATTGTGCATCTCCTTTGCTGATGGCATTCTTGTGAATGCCCGGGGAGTTAAGTAAGGCACCTCCACAGGTGCCTTACTATCAATGTAAACCAGAACATCAATCTTACCTGGCGTCTGAGGCTGAATAACTACTAATATGCATTACAATCAAGCAAGCCTAATGCAAAGGATGAATGGACTCTTTTTAATGAGTACACATCTTTAATCATGTATTGAATTTCTTTTTTTTTTCTTTCTTGAGACAGAGTATTGGTCTGTCGCCCAAGCGGGAGTGCAGTGGTGCGATCTCGGCTCACTGCCACGTCTGCCTCCCGGGTTCAAGCGATTCTCCTGCCTCAGCCTCCTGAGTAGCTGGGATTACAGGCGCCTGACACCACACCCAGCTAATTTTTGCATTTTTAGTAGAGACGGGCTTTCACTGTGTTGGCCAGGCTGGTCTCAAACTCCTGACCTCGTGATCCACCCACCTCGGCCTCCCAAAGTGCTGGGATTACAAGCGTGAGCCACCATGCCCGGTCTGAATTTCCTTTATAAACTTTAACATTATTGAATACTTTATTAAATGACTTGAAGCAAAACAATTAAGTAGGTACTATGAATGTAACAAAAAACAAGAACAATAATAACAAAAACCCATGTAATAATAAAAATATTGGTCTGAAAATATGAACTACTATCATATCACAAAAATTCAGTTTATAAAGTTTTTTTGATAAGAGCAGCTAGTAATATTTATAACTTTAAAAAAATACAACAATAACTAATAGATTCTCTTTAAACACCAATTAAGGTAAGCTTAACTGAAAAGAAAAAATAAACTTCTGTAAATATAATATATTTAATATGAATTTATACTTCAACACAAAAGTCAATTTGTGATTGTGGTGGGGTTGAGGAAATGAATGGTTTATGTGACTATTTTAATTTCTCCCAGATTCCATTCTCTTAGGCATTTCTTACCTACTACAAGTTCCCAGGGGAGTTTTCAGACTATTTGGGTTTCGAATCATTTTGTCTAGAATTCCAACTATCTGTTCAAATTTTGGCCTTTCAGCACGCTCCTTTTGCCAACAGTCCAACATTAGCTGGTGAAGGCCAGCTGGGCAGTCCATGGGTGCTGGTAAACGATAACCTTCTTCTATTGCTTTTATAACCTAATAGCCAAAAGGACATTACAAATTACAATAAAACAGATTTCTCGGTAGGCAAAATGATTTATCCAGATAAGAATGAGGCACAATGCTTCACAAAAGACTTACTTTTCCCCCTAATTTCCATGAATACTAAGCAAGTTATTAAGGAGTGCGTGAAGTGCAGGATATGATGACATTTCCTAGTTAATTCAGCAATAGGGAGCAGCAATTAAGTTCATCCAGGGTGCAATAGATGGAAACGTTTTTAACATCATCCTAGAGGCTTTCAAAAGGGAACATGTTATGGAACTATCTTACTTGTATATAATTGTGAGCATACGTATGTGCCCATACATTTAATAATTCTGCAAGTTGTAAAAAGAATTTGAGTTACCCAGAATGAGCCAGAATGATTCACTTTTAAACAGAGTATCAAAATAATATGAATGTTATTACCAAGCACATGAGTGTTTTAAATAATATGAAGCTTATTGTTAGTGTTATAAGACAGTAGTGTGCTGGAGCGAGGTTGTACTGGTTTATGAGTGGCGACTGCATCCCTTCCTTACTCCAAGTTCCCTTACCTCACACTGGCAGACTGAAATTAGCGTGGGGGAAGGGTTACAGCAGTAAATAGGGAAAGTCTACAAATCAGGGCTTTCCCAGTCAGAGAGCTGGTTTTTATTTTTAATTTTTATCAGCATACCACTGCCTATTTATATCTAATAACAGCCTAAAAAACTGTTTATATGAAGCTTTGAGTATTAATGAGAAACAGGCCCCTATAAACATTTGTATGTAGCAATCAGAAAAACTATCATTCAGATTTGGGTTTTTCATTTATATGAAAGGCAAAAATAAATCTTAAAAATTGGAAAATGTTCCAAATCTGAGTGGCAAAGGGAAGAGAACAAGAAGACAAACAGCAGAAATAAGAAGGGCTTGGAGAACACTAAAATAGTATTTTAGGAGGAAGAACAAACCCTTTGACACTGATTGACATAATAGTAGAAATATAACAGAAAATGACCCTCTGAGGAAAAAAAAAACTTTGAATTTTCAAAGAAAATAAGGCCAAAAGTAGGCAAACAAAAAGCTGGCTATAAGAAATGTTGATGGCCTTAATATTTTTAGGGGAACACATCCTTAAGATGCATGCTGACATTCAAAAATAGCACCTTAAAATATAAAAGGTTGTAGGATAGGATATAATGAGTACAGTACCTGGCATCAACAATGCCTGAAAAAAAAAAATTCTTTTGTATAAGGGGAGAAAAAAGTCTACGTTTTTCTTTAAGACAAATCTCTAATTAAGTTTAAAAAGTAAATAGATGGACTTAGTTTTAATGACTTTTGAAAATTCATGTAAGTATAAAATTTAAGACCAAACTCTCTCCTAATCGCTAGGTTGTATTTCTATCAGCTTATTAAACTCTTCATCAAATTGTTCATAGGTACCTCCACTCTATATAATTAAAACTGAATTTACCACCTCTCTTCCCAATCTTTTACTATTTCAATTAACAGCACTTCCAGTCCCAGTCAGAAAGCTGCAGACTGTCTCAGATTCTTTCATTCTCTCTCTCTCTCTTCTTTTTTTTTTTTTCAAAAAGAAGAAAACAGAGTCTTGATCTGTCATCCAGGCTGGAGTGCAGTGGCACGATCACAGCTCACTGCAGCCTTGAACTCCAGGGCCCCACATCCTGATCTTCCTGCCTCACATCCTCTTATATACACAATTAGTCACCACTTTCTGATGATTTTCTACTTCCCAAATACAATATATGCTCAAATACTAGAAAAAGTATTTTTCCATATTTATGTCTACATTTATATATCTCTCTCTATATATACATCTCCCTGAAGTGATGGAGTAATTATCTCATAGTTAAGTCTTTAGTTTCACACTGAGGTGTTTCTTTAAGTACTTTATTTTGAACAACAATTATGGAGAAAACACCTTGGTCTTAAGTGACCTTAATCAGTGTTGGTGCTAAATGCAATGGAGGTCACATGACAGAACTTAAAAATGTCCTTTTATGATCCCATAATTACAAATGTTGCATATCACTGTAAACATTCCTCTAAAATATCACTTTTAAAAGCTATATATCAAACAAATACATACAAATGGTAACTCTGCAAAGATCACAAATATATAAGTATAGGAGAAATTATATTTTTTAAAAACCATTTTAAATGCTAAGAATTTCAAGTGGTTTTGCAAAACATTCCAGTAATACACTGTACTTGGATTCAAAAATGCTATGTTAAAAAATGTGAATAAAAGTAAAAGTAATTTACTTTTGGAAAATGAGTGGCGTTTTGTATATGAGGCTGCTTCTATTTAAACACCTGCAGTCTATTTCTGATTTGACACGACTGCATTCTAATGCTCATACCATTAATTCAGTCCTCATTATTTCCCACCGCCTCCTAACCTATTTCCCTGCTTACAGCTTATCTTCAGGTGTCCTGAAAGGAATAATGTAAGTTGAGTGATCTTTCCTTTTTTCTTTCCCTCCAAGTAATGTTTTAAAATGTAAATCTAAATCTTATCATGCCCTCTTGACATAATACTTTTCAATAGCACTCCAAGCTTTCAAAAGAACACTTAAAATTATTGATTCTTTAGCTTTCAACACAATATATTCTTAAGTCTTTGTAGCACTGAACATAGAACCTTTAAATGATTATTAGAAAAATGAGTTAATGAACCTCTGTAGCTGTCCTACTGCATTACGGAAATTTAATGATTCCTTTTGTTATTGCAGAGAAACAACACTGATCTCACTTCAAAGTGAAACTCCTAGCTATATTCAAAGATATAGTGGTTTACACATTCATAAAGGATAGCAAGAAGATATAACATTTAAAATAAGAGATATTGGGACTTTAATAATCTCATTAATAGTCACATCCCTATGGACATGAACACTTAAGGTACTTGCTGGGAACTCTTCCACCTTATACAGCAGTTTGGCATAATCCAAGATGCACCCTTTGAAACAAAACCAGCCAATAGGAGCTAATATAGGGAAAAACCGAACCTTGAGGTTCTGTAGTTTTCATTTATTAGCCTGGCAGTAAAACAATTTCCCTGTTAAAGATGCAATTAATAATCATTGTTAATATATATTAAATGCTGATTATATGATTGGCATGGTTTTAAACTTGAATTATCTTATTTGATTCTTACAAAAACCTTATTAGGTTTAAGTATCATTATTACACTGATTCAAGAGATAAAGAATGTGTGGCACACAGGAAAAAAAGAGAGAGGGCCACTCAATATCAGGTAGCTGTTAGTAGAAAAGACAGAATTTGACGTACGCTATCTGACCAGAGTCCTTGCTGTTAAGAATGGCTTTATTTTTCCAATTAAAAAATAGGTACATTCTTCAAATAGTTAGATATTCTTGGAAAAACAATGCATAGAGGTAAGATGGCTGACCCTCCACTTCTTAGAGGATTATGTAATTGGTTCACTGAATTCATCTCAAACATATTCTTGTGAAATTACTAGAAACTCCTTGTATTTGCCTTAGTATTCTAATAAAATTCATTCATAACCAATTCTATATCTAAACAGTTCCCAGAGGAACCAGAAGTGATTTGGGTAAATGTAACTTTAAAAAAGATCTCTGAGACACAACAAGGATCACTTCTTTGACAAATGCTGTAAAGCAATACTTAGAAATAAAAACAAAAGTTACTTACTGAGAAGCGTTTCCATATTATTACAGTATGACCATTGTAATTAAGAGAAAAAGGAACACAATAAGACCCCATTAATGAGCCTGTAATAACTCAAAATGGCATATGACATGATTGGCTTCTGTCCTCTGCTCAATACTCATTTTCTATTTCATTAACCTCACAGTAACATGACCCACATTTTATGCAATTAAATATGTTGGACTTCACTTATGAGATTATGGCAAAGTTTTACATAAAACAACATCATAATTTTGCTTCTATCTTAACACGAAAAAATAATAAAGACATAAATCAGTGGTGACTTTTAAAATGAAAAATTGGGTATCACAATTTAGCTGAGAATACATTTACTTATGAGTATATTATACTTTCAAAGCCCTTAAATGACCTTTCATATATGGCTTTAAGGAATTATCTTTATGTCTCATATCTTTACAAAAGCTTAAATTTTTTAACATGCTAATATCTACCTACTAGGAAAATTAACAATTTACTGGCTTAGCTTTATATAAGAAAAAAACACTTTCTTACATTCTTTTTTAAAAATACTTTTTAGTTATGTTAAGTATAAATAATTAATTTATAGATTTCATTCTTTTTATGCTAGTAGTATTTTTTCTTATATTACAATACATTAAAATACGAATGTAAGAAAAATACCAGGAAAAATAAAATCTATATATTAAAAAACTTCAAAATTTCATAACTTGAGGGTAATAATTTGATTTGGATGAATCAATTTATAAATTCAATAAAAAGATAGTTGCTGTGAAAACCAAAATGATATTTTCAATTTCCACAATATTTCTTATATTTGACATTTACATACATGAAGATTTTTCTTTGAAAAGTCATTCATGGAAAGAGCTAAATGTCTGCAGATTTTTTAGGAGAATAAAAGTTGGAAATTTATTTGGAAAGCTTCATCTCTCGGTTTTAATTGCAAGTAACTGAATCTGACTGTTTCCAATGCAGTGAAAACTTTAGAAAATAATAGACACATGAAAATACAAATGAGTGCCCATTCAAGGCACTCATATCTAACTAAGGGATAACCTATTTGAGTATGAGTCTGGTCATGTATACTTGTATTAGTTTTCCCTAGGTTTTTCTTATTCATTGCCTTGTCCAGAGTTACACACACTGTCCAGATAGTCCAGAACTTTCTCACTCATTAGCTTCTACACCACCCTTTTTATTCTCTTCAGGTTACAAAAACCTCACCTTATCCAGCATTCAGCCTGGAACTGTGTGGACTTGCTTAGAAATGTAACCATCACTGCACATCTTGTTTTCTTGTGTCTTGTAAAAAATCTTTTAAAATCTGAGGCATTTAAAATGACAGGGCTTTCTAAAATCCCTGACAAATTCCTAGCAACTAAATTTTAATAACGTAAAGTGAATCGGTTCACTTAATAAATCCATCTAGGCTAACTAAAAAGCAATGAATACATCTGAAAATCTGATGAAGGCAAGCGTCCCAGAAAAAAAATAATATATTCACACATACACAGCAGTTTCCACATGTATCAGGGGTTCATAGATCTAAGTCTCTCCATGAACTCCTACCACAGCTTCCTACTAAAAAAGCTTTTATCTAGAAAATTTTATCCCAGAATGGAAATCATTATCCTAAATTATCCAATTTTTCTACATTTGCATATTGAAAATTAAACATATAATTGTTCAAATAGCACTCTACTGACATAATGATAAAATAATGACTATTATATAATAAGAGGAATATGAATATCAATTTCACTGTACAAACTGACCTATCTAGGTAATCTCTCACTGCTAAACAAACCTGTGTCCAAATTTATTAACTATTTTAGACCTTCTAAATAAAAACATAAAAGAATGTGCCAAATAATTTAGGTTAGAACTAAACTGCACAATAGACAGAATTATATCATTTGACTAATAAAATATTTATTAATCCTTCATATATTAAGGCTATATTCATGATGTTCATTTTTAAGAAAAACAAAAAGCAATACTTAACACATTTTAAAATTTAAAATTGGAGATATTAATTTGTTTCTTCTTAACCATTTTCATTATTTGTTTTTGGAAGTTAAGTGAACTCTGAATTTGTCAGTCCTGTCAGTCCCTTTATGTTTGAATCCAGTACAGAAGGAAGGTGTCAAAAGAAATGAAACTCCACTGAGTGTCTAGGGAATGTAAATATTTCTCTTTCTCTGCCCTAAGGATTTGTTTGTCCACATTTTGACAGTCCATGAAATCTTTGACACTGAGACCTGTCAAATATTAACAACTTTGCCTCTGCCAAACAGACTCGTCATTTAGACTTTTATCTTTGAAAAACAAAACAACAACAAAAAACTAAAAGCAAATGAAAAAGTTTTATGTCATCTTCCAATTCAAAATATCAACAGATTTAACTGATTTATAACCATCCTCTTTTCAGACTGGGCAACTTCTCAGTTAATGCAAAAGTTTGTAGGGAAAGTATCAAAAATAACCTTACCAGCAACATATAAAACAGTCTAAATGTTAGTTGTCTAAAAATAACTACTGTAAGTTTTAAGACCCATAGCAACTTGATTCTAAAGTTCAAATCAAAGTTATTGATTTAATATAACAATTTGCATGATCTCTTTAAAAAAATAACTCAAATGTAACTGTAGTAGTCAGCTTCTATTGCTATTTATGTTTATAATACCTCAAGCTTTACTCTAAACCAGTTTGCTAGTCACATCCTTGTTCTAAATGGCGATGTCGATTTTCCTTAAGCATTACTTATTTTTTTACTTCATACTCCAAGAATTTGGATTAATATAATTTCCAGACTCCTTCGAAAACTCCTTCATCAATCTGTCCAAACCTACATCTTCATTTCTAATTACCACAAGTGTACTGCATCTCTGTTATAGAAAAGTGAGTCCATTTGATTGGTCTTCATACACCTCTAAACCTTAACCTCTCAACTTTCCAGTGTGCTTCCTTAGAGAATGGCTCATCAGCTCTGAAGCAAGGTATCCTCCAGATTTCTAGTACAATCCTGGATATCGTGCTACATTTCATACTGGCTCTACATCTATCTAAATTTCACTCATATTTCAATAGGTTGAAATATAAGTGCTCTTGGCCTACAAAATGGCCATTTTATCAAACTCAACCTAATAAAAGCAACTTTTTTTTTGCACTTTTGCTATATTGTTGAATAAATGGTCTCTTGGTGTGAGATATGTACCCTCACATGGACTACCATCAGTTTCTTTTCTCAATGGATAACAGTATGCTTTATGTTCTAGCATATCCTCATGGCAGCAGAGGATATACATTTAATAAATATACTTTTAAAAGGAATTTCCAAGGATATTCTTATTGTGATTACATTCTAAAATATCACTATGAAACATTTACTAATAGTGGTCATAAAATCTAGATTGTCACATGAAACTAAAACTTAGTTACACCAATCAACAGTAGATAATTTAAATGAATTTTCTTAGAACACTAAAAGAAAAATATAAGCTTCAAAGACAAAACAAAGCACAACCAAACTTCCTTCCCTCCTCTTCACAGATGATTCTTTTACTCATGTGATGCTCTCACTCCAGCTGTGCAAGTGTGGAAACATTATCTTTATTAAGGAAGAAATATCATTAGTAGGCTTCTATTTTGTGTCCATAGAATTTATATTATAAAAAGAGAAAGACATTATTCAAAATGAAAGCCAAAATAATAAAATTAGTAGAGCCACTAATTTATGGTAATTAGTGTGGTAGTAATTGTGGAAAACTGTATTTTTATAATTATTTAAATGTGTGTTCTTAAGGAGCCTTTACCTACATGTTCCAGTAATAGTGGCTATTAATGTATTCAATCCTTTTTGTTTAAATGAATGTAACACCTACATCTTGATTTGACATGTCCCAATAAGGTCTTTCTCCATAAGACATAACTTCCCACATGACTATTCCATAGCTCCATACATCACTGGCTGATGTGAATTTCCGGTACTGGATGGCTTCGGGTGCTGTCCACCTTACTGGAATTTTTCCACCCTATTATAAAAAGAAATGAAGATTTAAAATATATATAGTAACTTATCTATTATTTATGGCAATGCCATAAATACATATGTGCATTTTTGGTTGGTAGTTCAGCAGCATCAGGTCTACCCATCTTGAATCTCTATGTGTATTTAAAGTTCTTAATCTGATTTTTAGAATCCCATTACAAGTTTCATCATTTCAAGTTTACATGGCAACTCAACTGATGGAGCTTTGTGTGGTGTTAGGGCAAGAGTATATTGAACAAACAATGACAGGCTGGGCGCTGTGGCTCACACCTGTAATCTCAGCACTTTGGGAGACTGAAGTGGGTGGATCACCTGAGGCCAGGAGTTCGAGATGAGCCTGGCAAACATGGTGAAACCCCATCTCTATGGAGAAAATTATCCATGTGTGGTGGTGGGCGCCTGTTATCCTAGCTACTCAGAAGGCTGAGGCAGGAGCATTGCTTGAACCGGAGAGATGGAGGCTGCAGTGAGCCAAGACTGCGTCATTGTACTCCAGCCCGGACAACAACAACAGTCACAACAAAGACAAACTAGGCAAAGTTACTATGAAAATGAAATAAAATATAGATAATTTAAATAAACTCTCACATATTTTCTTTTTTTCTAATCTTACAAAAGTTACAGGGATTAGCATAGTTAATATTCTTTTAAATCTTTATTTAAAATGTGATTATAGTTTTCTACAAATATGAGTGCTAGTAACTAGATGTTTTTGTATATAACTATATTCTATGACTCTCTCAATATAAGGTAGTCATGTTATCAACACTTTCCTTCTTAGCTTATATATATACTGTACAAACAATGATTCTTCCAGAAAAACAAAAAAACAACAAAAAAGCAACCTCAAAATGCTTAGCTCAATTTGCTTCATTTTTCCTGTTTAGTTTTACATTATTAGGTCCTGCTTTCATGGTAGAAAAATCTTAAGAATATGAAAAAGTGCAGTAAATGACTTTTTCTTACAGTAGTTGTATAGACAGCTTCTGGATCATCCTCTATAACTCGGGACAGGCCAAAATCTGACACTTTACAAACAAGATTGCTGTTGACAAGAATATTGCGAGCTGCAAGGTCCCTGTGAACATATCCCATATCAGCCAAATATCTCATTCCAGCAGCAATTCCTCTCAGCATTCCTACTAACTGAATGACTGTAAATTGCCCATCATGTTTCTGCAGGAAGACAAAAATAAAAGCCCAGTTAATTGCATACTTTAAAAGGGACAAAAATCACCATGAAAAATATCTGCATGCTAGTAATTTACTATTGTTTAACAGGAATTGTTAATTAATTTTTTATATAATATGGATACTTGTGGAAAAAAACATAACATGCTAATTTAGCTGATAGCCAAATAATTTTGGTAATCATTTAGTTATTTATATTAATTTGGTATTTTAATATGAACTAACAGTTTGAGATTGCACAAGTCTAAAAGTATATGCTAATTTTTAAGTTTGGAAATAGAATATCTAAAAAATTACCCCAATTAGCTAAGTGTTTTCCCCACATGCCAAAAAGTCTAAATAATATAAAAGTAAATAAATACATTAATATACATATAATAAGGTTTATTTTCCTCTAAATGGTAAAAATGAGAAAGGGGGAAATATTTGAATCAAATGAAGAGAAACTAAAATGTAGAAAGTGATTGTAGTGGCTGACTTTGTTTTCATTTATTTTTTTCTTAGTTATGCTATTGATAGGAGAGTTACTTGTAACAAGGATTCTCTAGGACAGATGTACTAGCAAATGGGATTGAGAACTGTTTGCAACCAGACCGGCCACTTCTAACCCATTTTAACCAAAAAATTACTCCAGCTGAATATAAATATGCTGGATGAAGTATGCTAGTCTGAGTAGATGAATTTTCTAATTGATTCTTATATCATGATGATGCAGCAATAAAAGTTTCTCTAAATCCTATGACTGTTTATATGTCTGAGTTAAATATGATTCTAGATCATATTAAATAACTTTACATGTTCTCTTTTTCTTTAGATTATTTTTTTCTTTGCCATTTGGAAAAATGTTCACATGTTAATATTCTTAAAAAGCCTCTGAGAGTAAAAATATCTATGTTTATATATTTTGGATTTATATGTCATTTACAAATAAATCACACATCATTAATTTGAAAAATAATGTTAATAATCATGTATTTTATGCTTGCTGCTCACCTAACAATAAAATAGAAATGGTTCTACAGAGCAGAGTTGTGATCAAAGTATCAACACAGAATGGTTATCTCACCTTTTAGTCTTTTCCATATTATCTCTATATTTCATTTACAATTGTACATGCTGTTTTATAACATGAATTCAAATTACAGGGCTTCAGGCATCCTCCATATCTCAGGTAATAATATTAACGGAAATAACTTTGCGACCACATTGTATCAGTTAAATGCTCAAAATATTCTAGTTTAATCTAGTCTTGAACTCTGATTATTAATCTGATTTTTCAAAGACAATTTTCTAACTTCTTACTATTTTACAAGGTTCTCATTTTACATCACCAAAAAAGTTCATAAAATTATATTGGTAGCAAGCATAGCATATTTAGAATAAGTGGATCGCTTTGGTACTTACCCTGAGAAATGCATCTAGGGCTCCATTTTCCATGAACTCTATTACAATCATGACTGGTTTCCCTAAAAATTAAAAAAAAAAAAAGTTTCAGAAGTTGCAACCTGAACTGCAGGGTTATTTCCTTTCTCATCCCCCAATAAAACACATGGTGCTCTTTTGAAAGAGTGAGTGTGTGAAGTATGAGTATTCTTTTAGTGTTGCTGCTAAGCTCAAAAAGTCATTATATATCTGCTTGGAACATGGTCATGATTCATGAAATTAAAACATATAAATAAAAGTCATTGTGTTCTTCTGACTCCTGCTTTTTGAGTAAAACTCAGAGAAAATTGTACTTTATGTAAAATGTAAAGACTATATTGTATAATTATTATGTCTCTTGAAGAGAAATAAAAATATTTATCAGTCATTCCATCTATCAGTTATTCTTCAACTCTAATCTTGCATTCATTTTTTTCTGCTTTTTTTTCCCCTTGAGGTGATAACATAAAGGAAGAATTTTTTGATTAGTTACATACCAAGAAAACTCATTCATTTAGATTATGCAACATATTTCATAATTTGTTTTATTATGTACATAATAATACTAATTTCTGACACTCAGTTTGTTTGATAAAATAAAGATATAACCAATATCTACCTCTTGTAACAACCCCTTCCAAATGGACAACATTCGGGTGGTCAAACTGCCCCATGATGCTTGCTTCACATAAAAAGTCTCTCCTTTGTTTTTCTGTGTAACCAACTTTCAGGGTTTTTATGGCTACTGCAACGTCTCTTTTCCCTGGAAGTTTCAAACGGCCACTGCAGACTTCACCAAATTCTCCTGAAGTAACAGAACAAGCAGGCATATTTTATTTTCTAAATATTGTACTTTTCTTTTAAGAGTAAATGCATTTAATTATTTTTCTTTAACTTACAGTAAATTATTTTAAAGCATTTTAAAATAGTTTCAAAAATACTTGGTAAAGCCCTGTAAGTTACATAGAATACATTCCCATATATAGGGGAGACTATTTCCTAGACACAAAAGTTGTTTATGAAAATAATGGCATAAATGAAATTAAAACTTGAAGATACAGTTCAGAGGTCCTTCATAAAAGTTATGCTTTCCTAAACTGTCTGTTAAACAGGCTACTATTTTTCAATTGAATTAACCAACACTCAGGGTCAACATTCAGATTTGAATTATGCTATTATACATTTAAAATTATTTTTTATATATTGTATTAGTATATAACCTAGACTACCTACTAAAGCATGAGGACACAGTAAATTCTAAACGTTGCAATTCCTTTTGAGAAGAAAATATTTATTAAACATTTAAAATCTGGAATTTATATGCACTATGTCTACTGGATTTAAAGGAATTAGAGTCAGAAATGTACATTATAAAAATACATACAAATAGAAAATATTCCCTTTAAATAATTCATACACATTAATTTTCTACATGAATTTAAATTACAATGGCTAATACCTACAAATACAAGAAAAAAGATAAAAATGAAAGTTTTGTAAGAAGACACTAAATCAAGTAAAAGGACATGTGCAGCAAAATTCTGGAAATTTCTGACCTTTTAAAAATACAAATTCATTTCTTAAATGACAGGCCAGAGCTATTATGAAGTAGCTTGTAATAGAAGAATATCTTAAAAATCCAACAGAAAACAAAAATATATGGATTCTTCGTGCCACATGCTAGTTTTTCACATTTTTTCGTAAGATTTCATAAACAAGTACAGCCTTACTGCTTCCAACAGTTCAGGTGAATGCAAAAGTTCTATACTTGAGGAATAATTATTTGCCTGTCATTATGATGTATGACTTTCGATCTTGGCTAAATGGAACAGCTGAACAAGGAAGCTACAATAGCCTTACCTGCACCAATCACACGCTCAATTTTAATACAGGAGGCATCTAGCTCCTTGGCGAATTGATGGACAGCTCTATTTGGGTCCTCATAGGTTTCAGGGTCAATGTAGGTTTTGGTGCCTGGAAATTTAACTGTAATGATGTAAGAAAGCATGACTGTGATGAAGCAAAGCCCTTATTGTGCAGTCAGCCCAGGAATTTCATTATGCAGAGTGCTCCTTGGAACAGTGAACTTGCTTCCACATCACCTGATTCACAGCAGTTTTAACAGACTACTTCAGTCTGCTGGCGTATAGGTATTATCTGCAAGCTTCTATAGGTAACATAGGATCCAGCTCATAGGTTGCTAACTGAATTGCTTTTCCAGTAAATCTACAAAAGACATTCACCAAAATTTCTGACATGCCTATCAGACTGGAGGTTTAATTAAAATCACTGCTATCATGGCATAGTTCAAGCCATATTGAGGTTTGTAATGGACTTGGAAACACATTTGTAAAACTACCAGTCAGTCAATCAATCAAATTAATACACTGGGAAAAGAAGACATTTCATTTACAGGTAGCCTACTACACTGACAGCAATATTAAAAACATTTAGACATCTTACTTATTCTTTTGATTTATTTTTTTAAAGACCAACCACCTTTGACATATACATAAAATTAATACAAGATGTGAGGGACTTCTATCACAGAATCAAAGAGATATCTTCTAAAGACAGTTTCATCTTCACCTTCAAGGGCAATAGAGGCCAGATATACAAAGTGCAGAGTAAAGTAGAAAATTTACAATATTCCTGGGATCTGTTAACCAAGTATGACAGCGATTTGAAAGAGGAATGGTTTATATGAACTTTCAATTATAAGGCTCTGGAAGATCTTAACTGCTGAGGAGGTAGCCAATATGCCTCACAAAAGGTAGTCAAAATGCAAACAACATAGAATAATCTTAAAAGTTAAAATCTGCTTAAAATGCACCCAGAAGCATGCAGGTAACAGATAATACTATGTCAACTTTAAATAAAATTCAATTACAATAATGTATTCCAAATCTATTTGGTAAAAGACAAAGATAAGATAGATAGGCATATATTTGGTTATATTAATGCAATAAAAATTACACTATATCCTCAAAAAAACTTTATTGTTTTAACAAAGCCACTGAACAATCTTTTCATCAAATCTTACTATTTGGAGAACAATATATTTCTTTATATATTACACTGCAGCCTAACTGTGCTTATGTCATCACATTAAAATTATATTTTAAAAATAAACACATAACAAAAAGAAGCAAAATGTATAAAGGAAAATGGGATTTAAAAATCTTGATTTATTCTGCTGTAGTTGATTGTTTATCCAAAATTGATTGTCTTAAACAATTATTGTTGCAGTTTATAAAACTGACAGATGCTCATTTGTTACTAAAGCTGAACATGAAAAAAAAAAAAAAACAACACGAGAAGAAAAGAGAGAGGGGATAGAAGGAGAAAAGAGAGAAGAAGGAGTATAGGGAAAGGGGGAAGAGAAAAAGAGAGAAGGGAAGAAAACAATAGGTTAACCTCCTAGATTGGCAGGCAGATGGAGAATGAGCCATCTTCTCCCTTTTTATTCTCTCTTTCTTTCATTGTTTTAAATTTTGTTTTGATAAGGGAGCTAGATTGGAGGTAACCTTCCGCATCTCAAACGGTCTCTGACGGTTCTTTATTCAAGCTGTCATAAAACATTTTGACAGGCCAGAGCTATTTTGGCATAAAAACATGAAATACTGCCCAGCTTGGATTTGAAGACATTGTTAGAAGAAATGGTAGGAGGAAACAAAATGTAAATTGGAATCGCTTCACTAAATTCCTCCATT
The DNA here is from genome assembly GCF_002776525.5 of Piliocolobus tephrosceles. Classification (NCBI taxonomy): domain Eukaryota; kingdom Metazoa; phylum Chordata; class Mammalia; order Primates; family Cercopithecidae; genus Piliocolobus; species Piliocolobus tephrosceles. The sequence continues at coordinate 79,013,104 of NC_045438.1, read as the reverse complement.
GTGTTTATATATTTAAATGTAGCACTTGGGGGCATGGAGAGTTGAGGGTGCCTGATACAAGTGACTGGACATTCTATTAAATTCAGTGCTCTAAAAGCTAGTTAAATGGTTGCTTTCAAGTTTCTGTTAAAATTCAATCGGGTGTTTTAGCAACTGGGAAAATTGTCCATGAACTAAATAGAGGAATAAAAAGACACCAACTTGTAAACAACTGGTTACCACAGTATTATACTTTGTATATTAAGTAATCATAATTTCAAATAAAATACCTGGTTTTAATCAAACAACAAGAAAACATATCCTTGGAAAAAGAGTGATTCAAAATATTAAGAATTCACCAGGATAGGATATGGTAAGTGCACTTTTTTTCATTATTCATTTAAGAAATGAATGTTTTAAAATAAGGAAAATATTGACATTATTTCTGAATATTCTGTTTTATCCCAACTTGAGTATGAACTTTTGTATTTTAAAATATTATTTCGATTTCTCATGAAAGTTGAACATCTTAAAACCACCATTGCTAGTTTTCTCTAAAGGTTAAAACTTTATATATAGCAAGCTTATCTTGTATATATTAGCAAGTAAAGCATGCAATTATATATTTTCTAATTACAAACTGGATGTGAAATGTGAAAAAAGTGAATGGCATAAACATATTAAAACTGACTTGTGACAATTAAGCATAAGGCTATACAACAAATTTTGGATAAGTCATGTTTCAACTGACCTTCTGCATTAACCTGCAAGTTAAAAGCAAATAAACTGGTATGTGATCATTTGGGGATATTTCAAATATGCTCAAAAAATAAAAGAAAAGTGACATACTGATTATGGTAATATTAAATAATTGTGCCATTAAATTATTCACATATGGGCAGGACCAGGGATTCCCAGAACTACAGTCTTATGTTGCTCTTCTATATACATTCTACACTAGAAATAAAATTTAGAAATTCAAGTTTTGATCTGCTCCTTCCTGTCTGGGGAAGTGTTAAAAACATTCTCCCATGTCATTAAATAGAAACAAAAAAAGGTAACCTCCACTTTTTTCTCTATTTCCTCTAGCTATAAACTACCTATGGTGCTCTCTTCACCGAGGCTTGTCACAAAAAAATTAATGCCAGATTAGCAAAAGGAAGTTCTGACATTGGGGGCATATCAAATAATCCCAAGTGGGGTATAGAAACACACATATTCAGTCATAATCAGGGGTATATTTAAGTTTTTTGAGGCTTAACCCATATACAATTTGGGATACTGTCTTTAGGGGAAAGAATACATGATTATATACACAAATTCGCTACTGCACTCCCACGGCCTAAAAAAGGCCTGTGAAAGTAAGAGGCCTTGAATATTAAACTTTATAATAAAGCCACTCCTGGGCATACCTTTAACTTCCATTGTAGTAAACCGTACTACCCCACATGTCCTTCCTACCATCAGTGGTTGAGATTCAAGATAATTTCCTATTCGATTTGGATTTGTGTTACGTAAAGCCACTTCTATTTTGAAAACTAAAGGTAACTGTTGGTTCAAAAATGCAAACACATTGAGAAAATTTAGGAATGATAGGAGCATTTACAATTTGTGTATTTAAACCACACATTGTCATTTGAGCTTTTTCTTTTTTCTTTTCCAAAAAAAAAAGGAATCACAAAGAAAATCTAAAATGTATTCGAAATTCTTGATGGAGGCTTTGCTATTCTTATGACTTTAGGATGGGTATAGGACAGCATCTTCACAGATACTGACATAGGAATCTAATAAATAACACAAAAGATACAATTCTTATGTCATGGGAAATTTATCTACACATGAGAACATTTGCCAAAGATTATAGGTAATACAAAATAATAATAAAATTGGTTTTTAATATTCTCAAGGATTAAAAATGGGGAAAATGGGTTTGGGTAAGAACATCATTAATTATCAGAACTGAAGTAATTTGATGGTTAGGTTTTGATTTTGCCTACATAAAGTAATAACATTTACTCTCAGTGCTCGCATTTTCACATGCCATTCTCATTGCAACAAGAATAAGATTAATGCAGATAGGCATCAATTTTATTTGGGTCACTAAGCTTTCTTCTAAATATGATTTCTAAAATGAACTTTTAAGAATAAGCTAACTCAAATCCATAGGAAAACATCAGAGGCATGAATCTTATTATTATACTATTTATGTTCTGTGAAATATCTATCAGTGATAGGTAATTTATAGTAGCTGAAAAGAAAGAGGCTCCTTAATTTAGCCTTTTGTGGTAGCACCACTCATTGGATTAAAAAAGGGCCTATCCTTGTAACCTGAAATGACATTCCGTAGCTAGCGAATGGGCACATGTAATCTTTAATGTATTACTGTTAGGATGGTAAGAAACACTTGGGCAAAGTTTGCAAAAGGAAACATTGTGATGTAAAAGCAGCTGAATATCCTGCAGTTATATGGCATTTCTGAATATATTTTATTTTTTCAAATTCATATCACATGATTTCAATTCTAAACATCTTATTCAAATGCTTTAAAGCAACATTTTGAGCTCATGGTATAATTTCAAGCATGATGCATGAGGACTTTGTTAATGCCAATGCTAATAACCAGATTTTTCTATTAATAGGGGTACATCATAGTAAAGAAAAGCCAAACACTTACAATGAAAGTAAAGCTCTTCATCCCCTTCTTGGTCAGCTTTGCTATAACCACAGTGCCTGGAAGAAAGCAAATTTGTGACAATCTTAGTGATTTTACTTTTTATATTTAAATTTCATTACAATGCACCTTAGTTACTCAACAACCTACTAGAGTTAAATTTACTGTTCATAGTTATGAATCCATTTAGTAATAATATAGCAATTCACATGATTAAGATGCACAGAAAACAAACTTTTTGTGTGAGAAAATGTAAAAGGAACATTTTAAAAAATACATTTAGACTGAATATACAAAATTCAATATGATTTGAATCCACAAGGTTCAATTCACAAAAATATTCACGAGTCACAAATATTCACAAGTGAATGTTTACTTGTATTTCTTTCTGGATGAAAACACATTTTAAATGGTTTCCACAAACATTTAATAACTAAAAGAGTAAATACTTCCCCAGGTATATTCTGTATTTATTATGAAAACTTAACTCTGAAAATAAGAAATAAAAATTCACACAATAAAAACTATAATACACTCATTCCCCCAAACTAAAGGCAGTGATCAAACTCATATTCCATTTTGATCCTGAAGGAATGACATGTTATTGATCTTTATTGTTTTGTATCAAAGAATGTTTGCATTTACTATTTAAAATTCGACTACACTAAGTAATAGGCTGACATAATTCTTAAAAAGCAATATGTTTTAATGTTAGAGATTAGAACAACTTTGTATTCTACCTTCTCCCAATGATGAAGCCAAAGACCATGAACACCAAAATGATGGTCCCAGCCACAGCAACCACAGCAATGATAATGACAGGATTCTGTTCACTGGAGACAGCTGTAGCTGTAAACAGAGGAAATAGGCGCAGAAATACTTGACACCATGCAAGAACTTGAAAGGTTAAATAAAATTAGATATATCTTTTCTATATAATTCACTCTAATTTTAAATAACTGCATTATTTTGTAACAAAGTAAATTTAAATAAATGTTTATTTCTGCCTTTCAAAGAACTGGTAAGGACAATACTTTCACATATTTTCCATTTATCAGCTATAAAAGAATGTATAAATGCTCACTGAATGACTATATTCCTGCTTAGTTGTAGAAAGCTTAGTTATAAATCAAGAGATAGACACATCTGATCTGCTAGTGCTATTAAATCCCTATTGTTCCTCAGCAAGGCGTTTGATTTTGATCCCTTTGTGTCTTTTTTTCAGGTATGTGAAATCAGAACCAAAATACATACCTCATGTATTTTTTAAAGTACTTTAATACACATTAAATGCTTTATCTCTCATATCATCAATTAAAATAGAAAGCATAGTGTAATCATAGTTAAACATTATGAAATTATAGTCTACCATAATTCAGGAAAAAGATGAGCCATATTATCTGTGTTAATTTTCATGAAGTATGTAGTAAACACGTTCCATATTTAAGATTACAAAAATAGCTAGCCTATTTTAGAAAGAGAAAACTTGCTGCAAGTACTTTTTAACAAAACACTATCATTACCTAACTGCAGACACTTCTTATACAATAATAAATACTTCTTCTATGCTCATTAAGGCAAACTCAGCTGAACCTTTCTGACAGTCTCTTTGGGAATAAATACATGTTTGCATGTCTTTTAAAACACTCTCTGATACAGAATTTTTGCACTTATCACTTCCATTTTTCCAAGCTAGTGAAATTTTATTTATATGGCGACTCACAATTGTCATATTTTCCCAGTTTCGTATTTTCAGTAGCAATACAGACTTTATAGAATCATTTAAGACATATGAAACAATGAAAATGAATATTTCAATAAATGATCCAGTTGCAAATATCATAAAATATATAATGTCAAACTAATATAATTTGCTAATTCTGAAACAATCAACAGCTGCAATCTTTAATTTAAGGCAGGATGGAAACTACCTTTCCTTCTTGTTGATGGCAAGGGACTAGATCTCTAGAGTAGTAATTAATATAAAGGCAAAATATATCTTGCCATAATAGAAAGTATAAAGTTTTTTTTAGATTGGCCTTTCCCTAGTTCATTTGTCTGTCTCCTTTTGACAAATTATCTCTTAATTTTGTATACCTATGCTAACAAGAGATAGCTCCTGTGTTGAAAAACAGTAAAAACAGCTCTGGTCTAATAGATACTTTCTGAACAAAGAAGATTATACACATTCTCTAATTTATCACCTGCTGAATTGTACCCTGAGGGAACTTAAAAAGGTTAAAAAAAAAAAAAAAAAGAAGAAAACAACTTTCAAATACTAATTTCTGAATTACAGCCTATTATCACACAACAGAGAAAAGATGACTTCAAGTACTTTAAATATTTGTTTATTTTCTGTTTTTAGTCTTTTTTCTATACATTTTAAGAAAGTAAAAGAATGGAGTAGTTCCAGTCATGAGGAAGGAAAAATTATGTACATATGTTAGAAATTCTCTCCATTCAGTGTGTCCCATGGGCCTAATTCTCTGCTTGTCTTAGGCTCCGTTTTTCCCTTAGCTTCAGAAACAGAACTCTAATGAGAAAAGTGAACTCAGGTGAATGATGAATCAGAATTTGTGCATATTTATTTACACATTTTTGTATATTGTCAGGGTCATACTTTAATCTTTCCACAGTTGACATTAAGGTTAATATTTTCATCTATTTCACGGGCAATACATATTAAAAATAATTCTCTTTACAAACAGTGCTCAAGTGACTTCTTTTAGACTGCATCTTATCTTCTGACCTGCTTTCCGACACAGCGAGTCACTGCTCCCTGACATGGTGATATCACTAGACCCTGCATTCCATCAGCGCTTAATTGTGTGGCCAGAATCTCTGTACCTGCTCCTCTCTTTCACTGAAGTTTCAATAAAGATCATGAACTGCGTGTTTCTGTGTCTCCTTAATTCTTAGCATAGTAACTTACGCTGACTCACTGGTTCACAAAGAGTAATCTGGAAAACCCTGAGAGTCCTCAGTAACTTTTCATAGAGTCTGCAAGTTCAAAATAGTTTTCATATAATATGAAGATGTTATTTGCCTTTTTTACTCTCATTTGCTTACAAATGCAGTTAAGATTTCCAGAAGGTATATGACAAGATAATACCATGACTCTGATGGCTAATAAAATGTGTTAGTGTGTTCTTGTGTTTTTAAAGTTTCCATTTTAATTTCTAATTTGGTGAATATTAATTGATATAACCAATATCAAGCATTTTTTGATACCCTCAACATTTTTTAATAGTAAAAGGGCTCCTGGGATGGAAAATTTTGAGAAAGGCTGTGTTTAATAAGAGCTGACACTGGAGACTTTCCATGAGAGGGACTCTCCTTGACACTTTGTATATATTAACTTAATCCTCAGAATATTTTGTGAATTGAGGACTACTATACTAGAAATTAAGGTACAGAGACCTAGCTCATCCAAACTCCTATAACTGGACATGGCAGAGCAGAGAGATTTGAAACTAGGCAGCTCTCTGCTGGCACTGAGTGATATTAGTAATTCATTTTATGCTGATCAGTGTGAAGTATTCATTTATTGCTAATTTACTGAGTGCCTTCTGTGCCTGACACCATAGTAGGCACTGGCAAGACAACAGTAAGGAAAAGAGATATGGATTCTTCTCTCATCAAGTTTACATTCCACTGGGAGAGAATATATTGATAGTAAAAATCACCAAATTCTACTGCAAAAATCCATTCTTAACATACATTTCATGTGATGTGATCTTTCAGATTCCACTACTTTATAATCTCTGAATCTTGGTTACTTCTTTTTTAAATAATAAAAATAATATCTATGAATCTCAGCACTCATTAAACGATAGTTTGGTTTAATATTCCCAATTTACAAAGTCAGGAAAAGGCATAAATTCATCTTGAATCTTTTGAAATCTAAAAGCGTTTTTAAATAATAAGGAATGATTAGGTAAATGTGAGATACCTGACATTTTAAGTTTAAACTATTTATTAAAAGATGAAAGAAACCATAATTTGAAGTATTTTTTTATATTTGAATTTACAGGCTGATATTATGATATAGATCTGAGTTGAAAACTACTAGAGCACATTTTAACACTAACCACTCAAATATTTAAATATTGAAATCTTAACTTAAAATGTTTTAATGTTTTGGGGGACACTAAACTTTGATATGCTGATTCTTGATCTTACACAATCTATTTAAAAATAATAATCATAAAAAATGGCATTAAGTTCACCAAATCAAATTATGTAGCAAATTTTCAAACTGATGCCTTTATGTTTACCATTCTATGTGAATGATTTATATGTCAAAATGATTTCAACATACATTTTTATTATTTGTGCCTATGAGAGTTACAGATTTATTTTAAAATGTAACAAAATATGTGGAAGAATAATACTGTTACCAAACTTAACAAACATTAGTTAATGCAAAGGATATTTATCAATTTACTCTACCTTTTAAATATCTATACAATTCTTTCTTTAAAGCCAACATAATTCTTTAATCAAACTTATATTAATTTAATTTGTTTAAAATATTTTAATTGAGAAAAGTCATATAACATTTTCCAACTCAATTTTGATTAGAATTTTGGAGGAATGCTGGATTGGCAAGGAGAAGAGATAACAGCTGGGAAACCCATGTGCCTGAGCAGTAACATCAGGAGGAATCAAAACCCTAAAATATAGAAACACAATCTGAGACATCGGCTCTGTTGAGGAGCAACAGCAGTGGTATTCAGGGTGTTCTGAACTTGCACTCTGACAGCAAATGGGCACATATATCCCCAGATACATCTGCTTACTTCTTATACACTATATATATAGATGCAATTTTACTATAATCTTGTTGGATTATAAAACATGAACAAAATGATAAAGGGGCTTCAAAGATATTAGCTATATTTTTAAGATGAGTGGTTATAGGGATATTCATTTAATTATCTCCCTTATATTTCATATATACTTTAAACATATTCTTTAGTATGCATGAAATATCCCATAACATAAATGAAAAATGTCAAAAATAAAATAAATATAAGTTCTAAGACCTTCCTGAACTCTCATTTTTTAAATCATTGCTAAAGGGTAAGTCACTTAAATGAATACAGGTCCTTAGATACCATCTTTCTCTTGTTCACCTCACTACACATTCTGGCTTCATTTGTGGGTTTCTGTGAAGTAGCCGCTTTGATGGACACACTTAGAATAAGATTGTTTTGGGGTTGACAAAAACATCTTGTGTCAATACACAAATTGAATCAGTCCTGCTTCTGTTTCTAATTTCACCTTTTTCAAAAAATAAATCCAGTATGCATTAAAGAAATTAATTTAAATCACAAGGTTCTAAAATTGCTAAACAAAACAGCAAATGGTAAATTATGAACTTTTACAAAGTACATTTATATGTACATTATATGATGATGCAAATGATCACCCCAATATTGAAAAAAATATTAATATATGCTGGAGTTATTGAGAGTAAGAATCCAAACCAAAGGCATAATTACCTTCAAACATTTTACCTGTAGCTTCCTCTAGTGTAGCAACATCAAGTCTGGGACTGTAGTTTCCATAACCAGCAGCAGTAAAAGCCCGAATCTGGAAAACATACACTGTTCCTGGTTTCAGATTATTAATGGAGGCTGAAGTAGACTTGGTTTTTACTGTTGAGTAGGTCCGTTCCCTTTGATCCTAGAAACAATATTTAGAGGAAATATTTAATTGTGATTGCAACCAGACAATTTGACAGTCAACTGTTTCAATTTAATTCAATTTGCTCCATTGTTTTTATAGAGGCTACATTGTACTTTGTGGAATATTATAACATGAAGTCACTTCTAAGGTAATTTAAAATGAAAATGTGAAACACATGCCTTTGTTATATATATATTTAGGGAGAAATAATTTAGTTAAAACATTTATGATATTTTTAACTTTCGCACAGGTAATACATGACAAGAACTACTTAGCCATAATATAATAAAATATCCTACTGGTCAAAGAGTGGGTACACCTGTATAATCTACAGTTTAGTAGAAGTCATCAAATCATAATGTAGTTCTCTTAAGTTTTTTTTGAAAGTTATTCAGCAAGAAAAAAAGCTAGATGCTAAAAATCCAGAAAGTTATTAAATCAAGAAATTCAGTTAACACTACCACTATATTGACATACCAATTTTTCAAAAACGACCCTCAATTTCTCACAGAATAAACCACTACTGAAAAACAGTATTTAATGAAATATTTTTAAAGTAAAATTATAAATATTAAAATTTAAATATATATGATTTATGGGTTGAGAATATTTTAAACATGATTTATTTATTTTTTTCATATTTCAAATATAAAAACTGATGCAGAGTTTACTAAAATAATAGTTATCCTATCATCTTCAAATACATTTTATGTGCATATATAATAAGATTAAGAAGGAAATAAATGTAAAAACTCAAGCATATAAAAACTCCATCAAAACAATATTTAAATAAATAAAAATTTAAATCTTCCTTGATATGATTCTCACAAGCTATTTGTGAATAAAAGCTGTAAAAATTATACTTCAAAATATACAATTTTAGAGAGTTCTTACTTGGTCTATAATAAATTTATGTGTTCAAATTTATCTGGCAATGAAATTCTTCACTGAAATCTTAAAATGTCTATCTAGTTGTTCGATTTGCCTTCACAGTGAGATTTGCAAAAGTGTAAATAAATATATACTTAAGCCTGATTTACTCAAACTGATCCGTGATTGTCCTCATTACAATCATTTATAAAAATGATAGTTTGTATTGCAGCATATATTTATTGCAAACGAAAGACCTAGGCATAACTCAGGTGACACAAACATCATGCATGTGTACATATACATTACAATATAATACAATACAATGCTATTATTGTCTTTTGGTTGCCTAATATGCAAATTTAGTGAATGTAGATACTTTTTCTGTAAGGCCAAAAAACATGATTTGAACAGATTTATTCTAGAGAAAACATTTGCAAAATATTTCAGATTTATATTGTGAGAAACTTTACTCTTACCACCTATTTGTTTCATTGCTTTTGAAATTTGATGCAATTTCAGCAGGGACTATAACTGTTAGCTCTCATGGGAAACCAGATATACCAAAACCAGCATTAAAAACAATTATCCCCTCTAAAACACATTTGGTGGGACGAGAAATGAAGCATATAAAATGCAACCTTAGCAATTAAGTCATGAATTCATAATGTAAGTAACAAGCAAAAATATTTTAAACTTAATCTGAACATTAAAACAAAATCATATTTTAAACTAATTTTTTTCAAAAAAACAAAGTTATCTATTGCCAATGTACTATATACATTTCAATTTATTTAGTCATATCAACTCATCCCTAAAGTTTTCTCAAAGCTTTAAGCTCCCAATTTTCTAATTGTATTGTCTAAACAGCTAAAATGATTATGTGTATTATAGCACTTCAGGTAACTCAGGTAAGCCAAAAATAGGAACACTTATTATTATTACTGTTTGTAATAGCAATGGGTTCCACGTTTCAAACCTTGCACCAAATCTTTCTGTGAGGTGGAGTTTTAAATCATAATCTGTGAACATGGTTCATATAAACATTTTTCTCTCTCTCCAAATGAAACAGAAATAAATACACTCATATACTCAGATATATCACTAGTTACTAAAATTTAATCATTATAGGAAGATTAAAAAGGCAGCACTTGGGTTTTAGCCATACTATTTTTCCTGGAAGGAGAGGTGTAAATAAGTACCATACATGATTATTAAAACATATATAAAATAAACTTCAGGAGGAATTCAAAGGAGTGAAATAGCATCATCTGATTTGTAAGTCTGAAGAACTACATCTTTATTATACAAAATATTATTTCAAATTACTAAACTATTTGAGGTCATTATCATCACTGAAACCACATAAATTAAACAAATCATTAAGGTCCCAAACAGACATACTGAAGAAAATATTTTTCAAAATGCATTGGGCTGTGTGGTTTCTGTGATACTAAAATATCCTACATCTAATTATTATGATATCAAAAATTGAATATATAAATAAATATATATGCTACAAATGGGACACTGTCACTTGTGTAACACAGAAACTTAATACACATAAATCACAGTTAGAGTAATGAGCCAGAGATTCACAGAGATGGTTATTATAAATGGCTAAAATTAACTATGAAGTTTGAAGTAGCTCCAAATGGTTGGCATAATGACCAACTTTAGTCTACAATACAGTAGGATGACATGAGACACACAGCACATTGTACATTTCAGTTGCTCTTAGCACTTACTTTCTCGTAATACTTGATTTCATATTCTGTGATGACTCCATTGGGATGCTCTGGTTCCTGCCAGGAAAGCTCGACACTCCGCTGCAGCACTCTCTCCTTCATTACTCCGCTCACTTGCGAGGGAGCTGTTTGGACAAGATGTGTCAATAAACAATGAGAAAATTCACTGGATGCCTCAAATCAAATGTCACAACTGATCAGTCCCATGCTGTGCCAGTTTCATTAAGGTAAAAGAAAGCACCTTTTCATAGCTCACAATTCAGAAGCTAATGAATATTCAAACAGGACCTTATTACTGTTCATAAACCTTAATAGAAATTTAAATTAAAGTGCAAACAGCAGAAGATAGCATTGTTCAAGTTAGTGAAAAATGGAAATGATGGGGCTGAGAATGACAATTAAGCAAATGAATGCTAATTAAGGCTAGAAAATATGATTTCAGATTAATCTCCAGTGATAAACTAAGTCCAAATATTTATTTCACATGCAACAGCAATACACTTTTAAAAGAAAAAATAATTTAATATTATGCAAGAAAAAGTGTATGAAATGGCTACTTTGATCTTCAGTGAAAGGGATCATATTTTTAAAAATGTTCTCATGTTTCACTTGGTGTGTGTATACTCCCAAAGAATTCTAAACAACTTTGGAAAACATCTTTAGACTTTATTAGGTCAAGATGCAAGAAAATGCAAAGGCTGCCTGCTACTTAAAATACGTGCATGAACCCACATACATACACAAGGACTCTTGCATGTGTAATTTATACCTATGTAACCTAGGTTTCAAGCTTTGAAAGGAGCAATTCAAAGCTACAATCTTGCTTTCTCTTTCTATACAGATAATAATATGCTTAGAGTTCTTTCATTCTAATTAGTGACATATACTCTTTTTGGTAGCTAAGTCTGTGGAATGTAGCAAACTAATTTGCTCTGTCTAATTTGCTCAGTGATGATTAACTAGTTGTCTACTCTGTCTAAATGAGTAGCTGCTCTGGCTTGGCTGAATTTCAGTGGGGTCATTATGTTTCATGTATCATGCTCTATCTCATTCTGTAAAATATTTTCAGGCTGTTAATTTAATTTTCAGATGTCTGAAATTGTTAATAATCCTGCTGACAGAAAAGCAATTATATGGACCAAGCCGTTTAAGCAACCTTCCAATATTTATCCCTCTGGCTTTATTTTGTTTCTTCTACTTAATATTTTCTTGTATCAATGTCTATAAAACACATTTTTCACTTCTTTCCGGCTTGGCAAATTTTAAGGAAGGACATGGAAGATGCATGACTCTCATTTCCTCCCAGATTACTAACAAAAGCGTAACGAGGGCAGTTTAAGTGGGACAACTTTCCCTTGAAGGCGATCTAGCTGAAGTACTCAACAAACTGTGTTTAAAGTCTAAATGCATTTCTGGTATGTTTTCAATGAAGCTAATTTCTAATAAGAAATCTTATTTTTGTCACAACTTTTGAAACCTGAACATATGCAGTAAACAAGAACTTATCTCTAAAGTGACATGTCTCTGTACCCAGAACATGCTTAGCATAACTCAGCAGACTGCAACATTCAAGAGGCCGCTTCCTTAGGCCATGGCCTTAGGAATCCAACTCCAACTAATTGTGACATGAGATTCTACTTGACAAATAATCTCTAATAGTACAACTTACTTTAAAAAAATCATTCCCAAAATTTACATTTTAACTAGTAAAAACAATAGACAGCAGCACAGGTGAGTATACTGCAATCGTTAACACACTGAGTTACCCAGGAGTGCTGCTGGTCTCTGATCAGGGTTTACAATTTATGTGTGCCATTTGAAAATAAGTTGGTGAGAAATAGGTTAGAGAGATCGTATGTGTAAATCTCTTGGTTTCTTTCAAATAACATTTATAGCCTACTGTGATTTTCAGTATAAGTCAAACACTAAGACATTTTGCTTAGTTTCTATCCCTAACTATCACTTTGCTTGGTATGATAAAAGAGGCAGGAGACTCTGAATTCTTCAAGTTATGGAAAAGATTTGGGTTATAAATCTACCCTAAGTTTCTGATACATTGAAACAAGATCTAAATATAAAATGAGATGATTTTTGCAAGTTATACACTAAAATTACATTCATTATTTCACCCTGGAAAATAATTTTTACCTATAAAATCACAGCAATTGGAGACTGAAAAAGAAAAGCTGCTAAAAATACTTGAAATATATAATATTTTGAAACTCATAGCACAGTGCTGACAGTGAAGTATGCCTCAACGTATTTTCCCTTTTGCACAGGAGCCATATCTGTAAGTGAATATACTCCTGAATTCTTCTATATTTCTTTCTTTTTCTCTTGTATCCCTTGCTGATACTATATCAAGTCACACATTTTAAGAGGGTCAGAAACGGAAGCACTAGCACATGGCCCTTGAGAATGGATAAACTGCATGACAGGAAAAATCTCTCTCTGTCTTATGTCCTTCAAATACAACATTTGGTACAGAAAACGTGATTATATGTTCCCCGAACTTCAATATCTTAGGTATAAAGGATACACAACTCACAGGATATACAGCTTATAAACAAAAACATCTCTAGCCTAGTTGGATTCTGACAAGGTAATTATTTTCAGATAAAGTTATATGTTAAAGTAAAATTAAAGTGGCATAAGGTATGTTAATCTTAAAACAATGATTTCTATGGATAATATATTTGATTTACTAAATTAATGATATTGTAACAATCTCACTAATAATGTACTCACTCTTACATCAAAATATTCAATTAACTACCATCTAAAGTTCATTTCTTAAAAGAAAATAACAATATACAAATGAACTATACAAATGAAATACACAAATGGCAATATACAGATGAATATATACATTAATTACATGCTTTAAGAACCAATTCGGTGTTATAACATTTAAATTATAATTTTTATACTTATCAAAATGAAATTAGATATGTTGTAATTGGAATTATGTAAAGATAGTAAATAGTAACCAACAAAAATAATGAAGTTCCTGAATTGAAATATGTAGATAAACAAATACTGTATATAAAACAGCTTTTTGACATACATTTTTAGTAGGATTTCTAACAAAAAATTAACATATTCATTTTTACTAGAGTTTCTAGAAATATTCAAATATAAAAATTAAATTCAACTGAAAGATGGAACTTCCTTTGCCCTTAAAGATCTTCAAGTCTTATCAGGGATACAAGATATTACAAATAAATAAAATATAAAATAGATTAAGCCATGAAGCAAATTATTACTTGTATTTGGAATTTTCACAGATGACAATGACAGAAGACCTTAGGAAATTCAAAATTTGTTTCCAGAGTTCAAAGTGGTAAATCTCAACAGCATAAAAACAAAATTGATAAATTTGATGAAAGAGTAAAGCAAAAGTCTAATGACAGGCAGAAAAGTAAATTTGTGGAATGGGTTTGTTAGTATAACGCTTTAAATTGAAAAATAATCAGTAACAAGAATGGCGGGTTTATGTACAGACCTGAACCAATCAGCATTTTACAGATTTTGAGTATCAAGCACTCCTATGTGATCTTTGATCTTAATCAATTTCCAACTAAAATCCAATTATAAAACACATATTTAAATTACAGAATGGAATTTATTCATAAAGTCTACGTACTGCCTCCCTCTACACCCTGCCAACCTGCTAAGCTTAACTATTTGTAAATGAAAATTTCTTAGCATGAAGTAGGGAAAAGTACAATTTTAAAGCACCGAATAGTAGGCAGAGTGACCCCACAAAGATGTCTATACCCTAATCTCTGAAACAGGTAAATATGTAAATTCCATGGCAAAAAGGGTACTGCAAATGTTGTTAAGGTTACAGACCTTAAAATGAAGAGATTATCCTGGATTCTTCCCAGTGGGCACTATCTAGTCATATGAGCCCTTAAGAGCAAACAGAGATGCTGCGGAAGTCAGGCATATTTCAACTGTGGGAGGAACCAACTTGACATTGCTGGAGGGGACCTCGGAGAAACATGAAAAGATATGGGGCAGCTTTTAGGATCAAACTGGCCCTGACTGACTGGCACAGAAATCAATAATTCAGTCCTATCAGAGCAAAGAATTTGAATTCTTCCAACAACAGGAATGAGCTTGGAAGTAGATCTTCCCCAGAGTTTTCAAGTAAGAGTCAAGACCAGCTGATAACTTGATTTCAGCCTGTGAGGCTAGTAGTTGAACCTTGCTGTGCCCAGACTTGTGACTTACAGAACTATGAGATAATAAATGAGTGTTTTAAATTGTTCAGTGTTGGTGGTAATCTGTTATGGCAGCGATAGAAAATGAATACATATAGTAAGAAAAAAATCAGACCTACTGAAATTTTTATGAAATTATGAAAACAGGCTAGTGATTTCATATTTAAATAATGTGATATTAAATTGTATGTTGAAACAGCATGGAATCAAGGAATATTGACCTTAAGACCCAAAATACAATGTTTCATAGAAAAGAACTTAACCAAGATAATGAATTTCATTTTGGATTTACAAAGTCAGTTATTTATACCATTCATTTTTTCTACACTTACATGTTTCTAACTGAATTTAAACAAAGAATGAGACAGAAAAATATATCTGTATTTTTAAACCATACAATAAGGTAAGATGGGTCAACAAGCATAAAATGACCTTTCATCAAATATATCAAGTTTTTAAATCCACTGAAATTTGTTAGAAATCCATTAGGTAAATACAAAAAGGAAAAATAAAGACATCTTTGGAATACAGTCAAAGGAAAACCTGATAATAGTAGAATGATGCTCTTTCATGGAACACTTTTGCTATTGTACATTATCAGTAAGAAATTCATTTTTAGCAATCCTCGAAATAACAAATGTATGTGTTACTATGAGCCTAGTATTTTAAAATATTCAACTTTTAGCTTTTTCACTCTTCCCCACAGGTGTTCATTTTTGCATTATAGGAAAAACATAAAAATACATACAAATGTGCTTAAATAACGACATACTTGGCCATAGTTATACATGCAGTGCAGTGTATCATGTAACATAGCAATTCTGTTTCTAGGTTATGCAGATATATGTATAAAATGCTAAACACATAATTTCACAAAATTTCAATTTCTTGGCTGTGGAAAAACAGGGGCACTAATAATATTAAGAATGATAGATACACAATTTTAGCTAAAAAAGTAAGTACAGGAACTAAGGGTAATTGAACCTGTAGCAATTATGAGCTATTCTTTTGTGACAGATGTCTGTCAAATTATCTTTGACTGGAAAGAAGCATGATCTGTAGTTAAAACCAACATAAATTTTCATTCTATAGCAAGTGTTTGAAAAAATTGGTGGAAGAGGAATGATGTTTTTTCAAAATTAAATTATGTTATTTGCATTGCTATCTACTTAACATACCAATTAGGATAATGATTTTCAAAATGTAAAATGTGCAATATAATAAGATATATAACAGAATGAATTTCTAAATAAATTCAAGGAACATTTACTAAAAAGACAACTTGACTAAGAAATAAGGTTTGAGGTTTGAAAGTTCTTAAAAAAAATATGATGTTGAGCTGAAAAAGTAGGAAAATAAAAGCATCCTGCATAGGGGCCCCAGTCAGGTATACATGTGAGTTATAAATCAATATATCTTCAGTAGAGTAATAAAATACAAAATAAGAACTACAAAAGTCACCACTTCACAATCTGATCAACCAGGAACAATTCTGTTCTTTAAAGCAGCGATTGTAAAAATGATCTGACAATACATCTTCTTGAGAATAAAGTTTTCTTTTTCTTTTTTTTTTTTTTTTTTTTTTTTGGTGAAATTCTAACAAACATTTATTCAAACCATATTTATTCAAACCAATTCTCAACATTTTTCAAAAAATAGAAGAGAAGGGAATACTTCCTATGAGGCCAACATTAGCCTGCTACTAAAGCCAGGGGATGGGAGGAAGGAATAAACATCACAAGCAAGAAAATAAATAAACAAACAAATATATATATGTATATATGTACAAATTCCATCACAGCATCACACATAATAGCAAGTCAAATCAGAGCATATTAAAAATATTATACATGATGACCAAATGTGATTTATCCCAGGAATGAAAGGGTAGGTCTGTATATGATAATCAAATTAATATACGACATTAATAGGAAAGCATGACAAAAATCCAACATCCATTCATGATAAAAAAATACTCAATGTACAAAAATTGAAAGTAAATTCTTCCATATGACAAAGGGTATATATGGAAAGCCAACAGCTAGCATCATAGCCATTGGGAGAAGACCAGAAATCTTTAGTACTAAAATTGGAAACAAGACAAGGATGCCGATTTTTATGACTTCTGTTTGACATCCTGCAGGGTGTTCTAGCCAGAGCATTTAAGCAAGAAAAGGAATTAAAAGGCAGTCCAATTGGAAGGAAAGAAGTACCTCTACTTGTAAATGCCAGTATGTTAAATGCAGAGAATGTCAAAGAATATACACATATATACAATGCACGCACTAAATTCACAAACGACTTTAGAAAGCCTGGAAGGTACAATACAAATCAATTGTGATTCTATACATAAGCAATGAACAATCTAAAGGATGAAATTAAGAATTTCTATTTAAAGTAGTACCCCAAAGAATAACTAGAAATAAATTTTACCATTGAGAGGAAAGATTTGTACACTGAAGACTACAAAACATTCCTGAAAGAAATAAATACATGAAAAATGTATTCTGTGTTCATTAATTGAAATAGTTAATATTAAAATAACTATACTTCCCAGTGATCTACCAATTACTGCAATCCCTATGAAAATCACAATGGCCTTATTCCTCCCAAAATGGGAAGTTAATGTTCAAATTCATATGAAGTCGCATCATGTCCCAAATAGCTAAAAACATGTCTTGAAAAAAGAGCAAATTTGAAGAACTCACATTTTTTTTTTTCTCAAAACTTACCAAAAAGCTACTGTAATCAAAGTTTTCTTTTTCTAATCACCAGATAATTGGCAACCAATTGTTTGGACATTTAACTAATTATTATATAAGTTTTCATGAGAAGGTAATGAAAACCTATAAGTAAAAGGCTATAAGGGGCATCCGGTTGTGGAGAAGAGCTACCGTTGGTCTTTGATGCTAAACACATACTAGGACTCCTCCTAATATCTGCTAAAGTACTGACTAAAATGTCAACTGTTGAAAGGTTAATGTGTAACTCTTCATACATTTTAATTTTAATAGAATTTCTCTTAATGTAAAAAATATAAAATTTTGAACACAGTAGGTAAAAATTAGGCAAATTCCCCGAACTGGCTGTCCTATTGATACCAGTCTTACAAAGGAATAGCTCAATAATGACCTAACATGACAATTGAGAATGGTTAAGGAGTTCCTGATAGTAAGACACGTGCTATCTATCTTTTCAATCAACAAGTAATACTGTCTTTTTACTGGTTTAGTTCTATTCAACAAATACTTGTTTGGCATTTACTATATGCAAGGCATTGTGGATTTTTATAGTTCCTTAGAATTTGCAACATTAGACAGAGAGAGAGAGAGATAGATTTCTTTCCTTCTAAAGTCCTATGAGGTAAATACTGTTCTCTGTGTGTGTGTGTGTGTGCGTGTGTGTATGTGTGTGAAGAAGTTGAGCATTAAAAATTAAGTAGCATCATCTCAGAAAGAGGCATATTTTTATTTAATCCATGCTTTTAAGCCCTAATTCCCAAGTAGTTTTCAACTATACTGCAAAATTCTAGGCTCCGACACTTCCTGAGAGCAGAAACTAGCAAGAGGAAAGCTAAGCAGTCATTCATTCATTTAATATTTATTGAGAATCAATGATGTGCCACGACATTAGGTTTTGAGAATATAAGGATCAAAAGACCCATAGGGATCTGCTTAGTAGGCAGTAGCAGTCTCAGAAGCTGCAGATACTAGAAGAGATTAAGCTGAGCAGAGATTTTTTTAAATGGAAAATGCGTGTATATACTACAAAATTCAAAAATACTAAAGCATGAAAATTGACACTCCCTCCCAACCTGTCCCCATGTAACTAAGGTACTTCTCGCTGAAGCAACAACTCTTAGCAATTTATTTGGTATCCTTCCAGAAATCATCTAGGTTAACACAAATATGTGCATTTATTACATGAATGGTATTTTTTTGATTTATGCTGTATTTTATAACATATCATTTAACACACATAGATCTGCATCACTCTTTTATCAGCTCTGTTGTATTCCATTATACATATGCACCATGATTTATTTGACCAGACACTTATCAATAACAAGCATGGTCCTTTCCCACCTCTTTTTCTTACTCATTATGATCCAATGAAACTGCCGGCAAACTGGTATCTAATTAGTTAATCCTATAAGGAGAGTAAAATATTTCAAAGTAGTCTAGTGCCCACAGGTGAAAAGAGGTAGGCAAAATTACATGAACTGAATAGGCAAAATGTGGCCATTGTGAAAACTCCTTTAGAGGTTTTGCTTTAGAAAATAAATGAGCACTTTATTTAGTTATTATTATTTAAAATATTCCAGAGCAGTGCCACTCAAAGTGCAGGCTGGCTACTCAAAACGCAGCTGCAAGTTGTTGGTGTGTGAGAGGAACTTGTGTCAGATGTACATCAACTATATCAGTAAGCACTTTTTTGTAGCTCAGCTGACATTTTTTTCTTAGTAAGATTTCTTGATGAAAGAAGCATTTCTTTTTCTTTGCAGCTTCCTTGATCATTTTCTTTCTGGTGCTAACTACTTATCTGTCATATGCTGGCATTTTGAGTAAGAGTGACTTTTAAAAGTACGCTAGCATTAGTCTTAAATACCCTTCACTGTAACACTAAAATGCCCAAAAGGTAAGATTACTATAATATTTTTACAGATTTCGGATGAAAACTCCTTTCGCTCATACCTTCAACATATAATTTCTCACGACTGATTATAGTATAAGGGGTTGTACGAATTGTAAAGATGATGATGTCTCAGTTTCTACCTTCCAGATTTAAATCCAGAAAACAAGTTAGAACGGGAATGCGCACAATCTAAATGCAAAACTAAATATCGTAACATACATGAAATATAAATCAAGTGCCAACATATTCCTTGGAGGCATTAAAGAGCAAAACACACAGAATATTTCCCTGTTGTCAACCCTATTTGTAATTCAGCATTTGATTGGTATATAGCCATGCACTTAAACAGCTTATCAATACTTTTGGCATTATATCTATCATTATATCTATAATCTGCAAGTGATAACTTTGTATCAATTAGATAATAACAAACTCAGTTTCAAGATTGGACACATATTTTTCTGTCTAGTGGCCTCAACCAATAAGCAACAACTCCTTGAATCATTCTTCCTCTGCTTCAGCTAATACAGATTTTGTTTTCTGTTGTTAAGAGTGGCTACACAATGTGTCATTCAATTATGTTACACCTGTCTATCTCCTCAGCTATTCTGATGCTCCTTAAACGTAGAAAACTTAGAGAAGCAGTAGAGCATAGGAATGAAGAGCGTGGGCCAGAGCGCTAGCCCATGGCTTATTTGCTGTGTGATCTTGAGCAGAAAATTGAACCTCTCTGTGTCTCAGTTTTCTCAGCTTTAAAATAAGGATAATCAGAATACTTACATCACAGATAGAATTGTTATGGAAATTAAATATATAAATAAATGTTAAAGACTTAAAATCATTCCTAGCACATGGTAAGAATTCCCCAAAAAATGTATTATTATTCTATGCTGACTTTGTTTGTATTAAAATTACTGATACCTAGAACACCTTCCAGAATACTCTGATTCTAATATCAGATTCAGGCCTACGTATTTTTCAAAAACTCCCTAGATAAAGTTGACGGACAGCTGAGATTGAGAATAATTCCTTTAAATCTTTGGCAGGAACATAAATTGCTATTCTAAGAGGGGATACTAGCACTCTCCATAATAAATGCTGGCAATGTTAGATTTTGAAATCTTACATTGGTAAGTTTTATAAAATAGCCATTTCAGTAAATAATCCATTTGTATAATGTATACTCTGTTTTATATGCATGAACTAGCTAGAAAAGTACATCATCAGTGTGAAGTCACTTAGAAGGGATACATCATTGTAAGAAAATGAAATAACTACCAAAATGAGATGAAGACCAACAACACACACTCTTTTCAAATTGTTATAAAATATATTGAGAAGGAGAAATACACAGATTAAGTAATTTCTATTTTGATTGGTGAGGAAACTAATATTTTGAATTATTTGTTTTAAACTACTTTCGTACTTTTACAGTCAGTAAACTGGCTCCATCTCTAATTTTCCATGAATTTGTAGCCAAAGAGTACTTTATAAGGTCAACTACATAACTGTGGCTTAGCTTTAATGATGGAATAATCATAGAAATGATTTATCAGGAAGTATGGGATAGCTATGGCCCACAACTAGACTCCTTTAACAATAAACCTTTAAGTAGAATATGTGTATATATGTCTATACACACACACACGCGCACACACACACATTAGTTAATGACCTCCCTTGCAGGTCATCAGAGTAACATTTTCAGTTGTGCACATTTTCTTTGACCTCAGAACTTTTTTTTAAATAAAGAGAGAAATATATAGTATTCCAATCGCAAAAATATTATAATGCCAGTTGACAATTTTTGACATAATAACTTAGCCTAAATGTCAAGCTCTGGATATCTTTAAATTTTCATAGCTATATTTAAATTCTACAATATGGATTTCTCTATTACATAGGTAAATTATTTTAAATTTGATGTACTATAACTGTATTTCCTTACATGCACATCGGTGTAATCCTTCATTTACATAAGGTAAATTTATTTATTATATATTTCACAAAATGTACAAATAATTTTATGTAACACATACAATTTTACATATATTTATATATGTCACTATGTGCTTAAGTAAACTTATTAGTTCCTTTTCAAAATATGTACATAAAGTTTATAACATTGCCATGGACATAATAATACTCTGGAAATTCACAGATGTGGTTTACTTTTAAGAAACAGTAAATAATGCATTAAACAACATATAATTTGTTTATTAAGAACAGGGTCCATGAGAAGGAAATTGAAGAAAAAGAGAATATGAGATTTGTCTTAAAGGCAGATATTTTACATTCTGTTAATCATACCCATTCATAATAAATCCTATTTATCCATTTAAATAAAACTTGCATTATGAACACTAACTTTGTGCTTAATAGGTGACTACACTATGTTTATAATTTCCCAAATACTTTTCCATCACACCCGCATTTTTCATTATTGTGAACACAATGAATGGATTACAACCAAAGTTTTTAAAAATAAATTAGAATAAAAATTGAGTTCACTACAGATAGTAATATAGTTTCATAAAACCTTTGTTTCACATGTGTATGTGCATACGGATAAAGGAAAATAAAGATATATAATATGCATCTACAAATTACTATAAATACATTTAAAAGTTTTGAAAATCACTATATTACATAAAATATAATTGAAGGTACATCTATTCATAAAGTGATATTAATTTAAGCTGATAAAATACAAAACATAATATATACAGCAAAAATGTTTGATAGTTTCATACTATACCATTAATTTACTCCATCCCAAAGTTCTCAATAATGGCTGAAGCGAATGACCAATTTCATTATATTTTGGCTGCTATCAGTACCATATTTTTTTCTATTTTATTCTATCTTTTTATTTTCTTTCTCTCCTATTTTCCTTCTATATAGTATGGATTGTTTTTGACTGTATTTTTTCTAAGCCTAAAACCCGCATGTATCAAATACCAATTGACTTTCTTAAACATGATTTAACAATGTTAGTTTTTGCAGAATTCTTCCTTGTTAGTGGCTTTGTTCATTTATTTATTTTTTTCAAAATCATCATTCCGGTGTTCCTCAGAGTGATGATCTGTAAAGTGGATTACCCTAGAAGGGGAAGAAGAAAAGAAACAGGAAAGAAAGGAGGAAGAATAAGAATAAGAAAGAGGAGCAGGAGCAGGGGGAGACAGAAGTGATATGGAAGGAAAATGCAAGTGGCCCGAGACTTAATACTATCTCATTTATAAAGACACATGCACACGCATTTCTATTGTGGCGCTGTCCACAATACCAAAGTCATGGAACCAACCCAAATGCCCATAAACATCAATGATAGACAGGATAAAGAAAATGTGGTATATATACACCATGGAATACTATGAAGCCATAAAAAAGGATAGGTTAATGTCCTTTGCAGGGACATGGATGACACTGGAAACCATCATTCTCAGAAAACTAACACAAGAACAGAAAACAAACACCTCATGTTCTCACTCATAAGTGGGAGTTGAACAATGAGAGCACATGGACACAGGGAGAGGAACATCACACACCAGGGCCTGTTGGGGGTGGGAGGCTAGGGGAGGGATAGCATTAGGAGAAATACCTAATGTAGATGATGGGTTGATGGGTGCAGCAAACCACCATGGCATGTGTATACCTTTGTAACAAACCTGCACATTCTGCACATGTATCCCAGAACTTAAAGTATAATTTTTAAAAATGTACAATTAAAAAAGTTATCATCTCAATTGCTCCAGGTACTCTGAATACATTTTATCTCAAAAGTGCATAAACTTAAGAAATTCATATTGCTTAACCAAAAGTTCTCAATATTAGTCAAGATTTACTACTTTATTGCAAGAATCTGCTACAAACTAAGCACTTAAGTTTAGTATTTTCTGCTAAATACATTTTGATTAGCTTTGCAACTTGTCTTTTAAAGTTGTTTTACAAAGCAGCATTAATTCACTATATAATATTTTATTACCAAGAGAAAATTAACACAGCTAATTAATACCCAAGAATCACTTTTATGCACTGGGAAGATCTGGCTTATAATGAATAGTTATACAGAGTGAGAGTTACCGATTTATGAACAAATTTGGTTCCAAAAGTTAATTTGTAATTTTGTTGTTTGTAATTTTGAGTTTGTTTAACATAGACATAATAGCACAAATAGCAGATTGCTAGGCCAGCCAACAAACATATATTTGATCCAGAAGGTTCTTAAACTATTGTAAATTTGCACAGATAAGGAATTGAAAACAATTCTGTTTTAATATTAGTTACTATGCAAAAGAGGAAAACCAAGACAATGAATAAAATGTGTTTGCTATTACTACTGATGCGGTTGCTTCAATTACAGGAATTAAGATCTCCCTAAATTCTCCCCATATTCTGATACGTCTTAGCCAAGGACAGAAACTTTTGCTTGTTGTCTGCCTCTCTCCTTCTCTTGCCACATATGAAGTTCAGGCTTTATTCCTAAATAGTCTCCAGCCAGCAAGAAATAACAAACTCAAAAACTAAAAACATAAATATAAAATAGAACATAAATATAAAGTAGATTATGTACTGACTTTCATCTTTTTTCAGTTAGAGCTGGGGTCTGTGGCCCATGGGCCATATCTGGCTAGCCACCTGTTTTGTAAATACAGTTTCATTGGATCACAGCGCACTTTTTTTTTTTACATATTCCCTCTGGCTGCTTCTGTGCTAAAATGTGAGTGCTGAGAAATTCTAACACAGAAAACATGACCTGCAGAACGTGAAATATTTATTACCTGGCCCTTTTCAGAAAAAGTTTGCCTTTGTCTGAGTTAGCGTCTGTTTGGCTGCAAGTAAGAAAACTCAAAAAACTAGTAATTTGATTGTTGTTTTTCCTTACACACACACACACACACACACACACCCTACACACAAACAAATGTATTCTACAGATGGGCATCTACTATGTATTATTCATTTGTTCAAGGCTGTACAGATGATTCTCATGGCCCTTCCCTCTTGGCTGCTGCTGCGACACCTATGACATCTATATTGCAGGCGTGGAGAAGGAAAAGGCAGTGCGAATGCTCAGCACTTCAACTCGGAAAGCCACAGTTTCCCGCAAGCTCTGGAAATCTTCTGTTTGCATCTCATTCCCTAGGCTGGGAAATGGATTTTTAAAATAGAATCTGGCTGTACTACTGCACTAAAAAAATATGGTAAATAAGAAGAAAGAAGATATTAGGGAGAAAACTAGCAGTGTCTGTCACCTTCATCATCCCAATAGCAGAGGAGAGGGAGATCACACACTTAACTTGATTCTCCCTCCTCCACAATTAATTTCTTTTCTGAATATAGAACAGAAAGAACCAAACGAATTGATTCAGATTTCCTAAGTGAAGGCACCAGATCATGGATAAAAATAACAGTTTTTAAACTAGGGCTTGGAAGACCATATATGATAGCATTAAATCTTCATTTGTCAGGTTTAAAAGGTAGCAGGTGAGAAAAATATTTTTTGTTTGTATCTGGGAGTTTTCAGGTGAGGCTTTTCCCTGTAGGACCAGACAGCTGTAGAGACTCTGAACAGGGCAATAGGTTGTGTCTGAAACAGTCACATCAGGTGATTTAAACGTATTTCCAGTGAGAGAAGTCATTTACTAGATGGCATGTATAACATGTTAATTAGCATGAATATAGCATTTTTTTTTTTTTTTTTTTGAGACGGAGTCTCGCTCTGTCACCCAGGCTGGAGTGCAGTGGCCGGATCTCAGCTCACTGCAAGCTCCACCTCCCGGGTTTACGCCATTCTCCTGCCTCAGCCTCCCGAGTAGCTGGGACTACAGGCGCCCGCCACCTCGCCCAGCTAGCTTTTTGTATTTTTAGTAGAGACGGGGTTTCACCGTGTTAGCCAGGATGGTCTCGATCTCCTGACCTCGTGATCCGCCCGTCTCGGCCTCCCAAAGTGCTGGGATTACAGGCTTGAGCCACCCCGCCCGGCCAATATAGTACTTTTTAAAAGACTTTCAATAACATTTAATTTTGCTATTTTATAATTGAGAAATATTTATTTGAAAAAGTCTCAAATTGATTCACAGTACTATCAAGGAATACTCTACCATGCATATTTTTGGCACTTAGTATATGCTAAATAAATGAATAATGGTGTGACACTACAAATTACCTTCTCTCTTTTATATAAACCAGTGTCTTCCTGTCTACTGGATTCTTCCTGAAAGATTTTGTGTAAACTCTCCCACGAAAATAAAATTGTTTCTCAAGCCTATAACCCTTTCTGTCTGCTGGGGAATCTCTTTTCTTCACTGTATAGCCAAATATTTAAAAAAAAAAAAATTGTCCATACTATTTTTCTCCATTTCTCAACTCCTTTCATGTTTCAACTTTCTTTAGACTGGCTTCAGTCCCTCTCATTCCATTAAATGAGTTATTGATAAGATTACCTACACTGAAGTGCTTTTCTCAATCTCTACCTTTCTTGGATTCTCAGTAGCATGAATATTTTATATCTCTTTGTCCTTTACTGCTTGGCTTTTGTGGCACATTCTCTTCTAATTTTTCTCCCATCTGGCTGATTCTCTCTTTTTTTTAACTTTTATTTTTAGTTCAAGGGTACATGTGCAGGTTTGTTACACAGGTAAAGTCGTGTCATGGGGGTTTGTTGTGCAGATTATTTCGTCACTCAGGTATTAAGCCTAGTACTCATTAGTTATTTTTCCTGATCCTCTCCCTCCTCCCAATCTCCACCCTCTGAAAGGCCCCAGTGTGTGTTGTTCCCTCTGTGCGTCCATGTGTTCTCATCATTTAGCTACCACTTGTTTCTTTGCAAGCCCCTTCTACTCAAGCAACGGTCGAATTTCTTCAAGGCCATATGAAAAGATGTTCATCGTTAGTCATTAGGGAAATACAAATTAAACCCACAGTAAGATATCACTTGACACCCAAATAGAATGACTATAATTTTTAAAAATCTAGATGATAACAAGTGTTGGCAAGAATGTGAAAAGAATAGAATTCTTTATATGTTGTTGGTAGAAGTGCAAAGTGGTGCAGTCACTATGTAAAAGTAGTTTTTTTTTTTAAGAGTTAAATATAAAGTTACCATATGACCTAGTAATTCCACTCTTAGTTATCTACCCGCAAGAAATGAAAACATAGGTCCACACAAATATTTAAATGTGCATGTTCACAGCAATATTATTCATATAGCCCCAAAGTAGAAACAAACTAAAGATTCATAAACTAGTGAACAAATAAGGTGGAATACATACAAATAAATAGAATTGCTCATTACAAATGGATTTGTATTGTATTACATATAGTACAACACAGAAGTACCTCAAAAAATTAGGCTAGGTGAAAGAAGCCAGATGTATCAGAACTACATTATATGATCCTACTTATATGAAATGTCTAGAAAAGACAATTTTAGACAGACACAAAGCAGTTTCGTAGTTGCCTAGGTCTAGGGGTGAGAATGGGAATAAATGTAAATGGGCAGAAGGGATCTTATGGGGTAATGGAAATGTTCTAATACTGGATTGTGGTGATGCTTGCACAACCCAGTAAATTTATTAAAATCACTGAATTATACATTTGAACTGGGTGAATTTTATCATATGCAAATATATCTAATAAAAGCTGTTTAAAATACTTCATTTTGCATGACTTTTAGAATAAGAAACAAAATCATTACCATGTACTGTCTGAGTCCCATGTATTTTTCCAGCCTCACCATGCATAAATCTCCCCTCATTTTGTGCACCTTATACTCTTTTCTGTTGCTTGGCTGTGCCCAGCTGCTTTTCACACCAAGTTAAGATATCATTCTGACTGTTCTTTTCTTAAAGTGACTTTCCTAACTTCTCTGAGTATAATCCATCTCTTATGTGTTCTCGTGGAATTAGGAAGTATCTTTTCGTAACACTTTACAGCTGAAAACTGGCATGTGTTTGTATGATTATTTGATGACTATTTGTTTTCCCCACTAGACTGTAAGTACTATAAAGTGGTGGGGGGCCCACATTTGGTTTTGCTAACCAATATGTTTCCATTATTTATCACAGCATGCAACTTTAGACGTATATTAAATTCTGTTTAAATGAATGAATAACAACTATCAATTATCTAAAATTTCCCTCTTGGACAGGAAGCTTTTTTTTCCCCCCATATAGGTTCTAGGTTATTTATTTGCTCAAATTAAAGTACTAAAATATCTTATACAACTTTGTAATATTATACACACACCTCAAGATCAGACTTTATATTTTTAACTAGTGCTTGCAATTGCAATTCTCTAAGAGGGAAATGTATATTAGTATATCGCAATTCTCTAAGACGGAAAAAACTAGCACATTGCAATTCTCTAAGAGGGAAACGTCATTAACTCTCAAATGAGAGAAAGAGAAGCAAATTAGTGATACCATATATGTTAGAATAACAACTTGAAAGTCAACAATAATTTTTTTGATAATTTTTAATATATCACTAAGATAAATTTTGGTAACAGTTAATTAAAACTATTAATTCATAGCTTATGAATTGATAGCTTTTCTTTCTTTTTTTTTATTATACTTTTAAGTTCTAGCGTACATGTGCATAATGTGCAGGTTTGTTACATATGTATACCTGTGCCATGTTGGTGTGCTGCACCCATCAACTCATCAGCACCCATCAATTCATCATTTATATCAGGTATAACTCCCCAATGCAATCCCTCTCCCTTCCCCCTCCCCATGATAGGCCCTAGTGTGTGATGTTCCCCTTCCCGAGTCCAAGCGATCTCATTGTTCAGTTCCCACCTATGAGTGAGAACATGCGGTGCTTGGTTTTCTCTTCTTGTGATAGTTTGCTAAGCATGATGGTTTCCTTCAAAGTATGTAGATCCTGGCTAACATGGTGAAACCCCGTCTCTACTAAAAACACACACACACAAATTTAGCCGGGCGTGGTGGCAAGTGCCTGTAGTCCCAACTCCCAACTACTCGGGAGATTGAGGCAGGAGAATGGCTTGAACTCGGGAGGCGGGGCTTGTAGTGAGCCGGGATCGCTCACTGCACTGGAGCCTGGGTGACAGTGCAAGACTCAATCTCAAAAAAAAAGTATGTAGAATAATTTTGCTGAAAGTAATCTCAGGGTTTACCTTATTTTAAACAAATGCAACCAAGTTATCTCATTACATTTTGTCTGCATGACTAAACAGGAATTTGGAGATTGAATAGGACATATAAAATCGTTGGTTATATATAACACACTTACTAATAAAACAAAGCCCATCAAAATGATAGTGTCAATGCCCTGAATTTTCATTTGAATGGTCATCACGGTGAAGGATTTTAGTTTATATATTCCCTTGGTCTTAAAACCGTTTTGGATGGAAAAGCAAACTATAACAAACTATTAAAGAGCAATTTTTGTCTAAACTGATACACACTCTATTTTATACACAACACTCATCTTCTTAATATTTATTGTAATTTTCCATGTAGCAAAATGCTTATAGTTCTTTATTTATAGTATCTAAGCCAAGAGTTTCCTTTTAAACTTGTCATATATGTATATGTGCATAAATATACACATATGCAATGATTTTTATATAAAAAGGTCTTCATATTTATAGTCAAAAGCAATTTATGACAAACATATTTTGGTAATTCTCTGACTAGTGAATTCCATAATATGATAACTACAGAAAAGTATTATGTAACAAATGACTTGTACCTTCTTGAAAATATTTCTCATTTAATATAATGCAGTCATGGAAATTGTATTGGCTCACATTCTCTAAAAATGAATTCTATATACAATAATTGTACAAGATTGATAAGGCTTCAGCTCTCCATTCAATGATAGGTAATACATACAAAATGACATTGGAATTT
Organism: Piliocolobus tephrosceles; assembly: GCF_002776525.5. NCBI lineage: Eukaryota > Metazoa > Chordata > Mammalia > Primates > Cercopithecidae > Piliocolobus > Piliocolobus tephrosceles. The sequence continues at coordinate 78,983,394 of NC_045438.1, read as the reverse complement.
TCTTCAACTCTTAGCAATTTGCCAGGTCTAATTCAGAGAGACTGGAATTAGTCCCTAGAAGTCTGATAACTTTCAATTATCTAAAATTCTCCTCTGAAATAGAAATAATTTCTCCCTTCTTTCCTTTCTCTGTCCTTTAATTTTAGATTTAGGTTAATTATTCAGCTTCAGATCTCTTTTGCTTAAACCATTAGATTATATACAAACTATAACCAAGACTTGGCAGCAATGTTTGCTTCCTGAGATGTGAAGCAACGCAGGGTACGAATACCTTCCATTACAGGACTTCTCACTAAACAATAGTGAGGTGCCTCCAAATGCCCAGTGTTCTAGCATTTTAAGATTTGAGGCCCAGAAAAAAGTCACATAAATGATTCATTAAAAGGCAATTATATTTAATAGTTAATATAAATAGGATTCTGCATTTCAACATCATCGTCATAAAACAAACAAAAAATACAGCTGCAAACAATGCATACAGCATTGAAATATATCCCAATAGTTTATGTTGCAAACACTACTCTGTAGATGTTCACTTAATATTTGCAAATCACTCACCAAGAAATACTGAATTTGTCTTTAAAATGAGTAAATTTTATATTTTGATGGTAATAAAATTTGTTCAGTAGTATCCATCTCTGAAAATCCCCTTATGACTACATCACTGATTTCTGTCCTAAACTCTCTTGGATGGCAAACAAAAGCAATTGTGTAACATATTTTGTTTATAAAGTCCTACATATCAATGAGAAATAAAAGGCATACTCTCTACAGTTTCTACTTACTAAAAATTTATTTTGAATGCGAGGTTCCTTATGCAATCTTTTAAAATAAGAACTTTTGAATTTAACAGAGTTCTACGGCTTTTATAGTTTTTTTTTTTTTTTTAAGTAAAAGACCAAAGAGAATTATCCTTAAGCATCTAATCACACAGGCAAATACAATATTTGACAAAAGCTGCAAAAGTGATTAATCTTCCATCACTAAACAACAGACAAACAATATTTTTCTGGAACCAGATTACCAGGTTATGGGTATAAAAACCAAAAACTATTTGTTAGTTGCTTCCCAATGATTTGTTTGCAAAACTGTACATTACTCCTCAGATAAGGTGCAAAAGAACCCTTAGCCACATACACATACACGTCAAAATATTCAAGGTATGTAACGCACATGGAATATAATTCCATTCTATCTCAAAGTTAGAAAAATATTTTCAAATCAACATAAGTTTTACTTCCTATACTTGGAATTAAACAATAACATATGATTGGGTACTGTCTCATAAGCATACATAGTTAATTACAGTAAACAGAAAGTATATTACTGAAGACACTCCCTACACTCCTTCACAAGATTTGAAGTCATGCAAGAAAAGGCACAATCCCAGCTCTGTCACTTATTAGTTATGTCATTTTGTCCAAGTTGCTAAATGCTCTCCTTCCCCTTGTTAGTTATTAGTTATTTTTTATTACTTATTAGTTTTTTTATCACTTATTTTTATTTTGCATATCAATGGGGAACATGATTTGGTAAATGCAGTCATAAATACAAAAGTATTCACATCTCTATTTTCAATGCTATCTAATATTTTAATTTTACCCTAATATTTTAAATATCTCTGTCCAAACTTTTGATACCAATTAGAAAAACAATAGCAGATATAGTTGTTATTGGAAAACTGATGACTTAAGAAAAGACAGGTAGAAATGTAGCACTCTTATCTGTATTGAAAAGTTGTGTTTTGGCGGGGGGTGTTATTCAGTTAAGTTGCCACATGACAAAGCTGACGCAGATAAAAGGTTATGGAGTACTACTGTATTATGCTATTAATACCTATTGCTTTAGATCAATATCCAAGAGATTTCCAACTATTTTTATAAGCTCACCATATGAAAGTAGGTAATAAATAAATACGTTACTTTACATTAACAATAACCTACAGAGAAGTAACTTAACATCATCAGATAACTTTTCATTTTGTAGTATAAATATAACATAATGTTTACAACTTCTGTAAATACTAGAGACAAAGGCAAACAACCCATTGAACTACAGGTGATAAGAGGTATTCAAGATAAATCTACGCTCCTGTCAAGTGCTCCATTTCTAATAGTTTTTGCTCATGTTGGAGAAGGTATAAACTCTTTACACTCATGCTGATCTGTGGGAGCAAAGAGGGTAAGAAAGATGTTAGGTTAGAAGACATTAGTAAATTATGGAGATGAGAAATAGTTTGAGGTCTTGTACAATTCAAAAATAATGACAAATTCTTTTTTCTAATATTAAGTTAAAGATTTTTTAAAAATATTGACAAAATTATACACATTTGAGAATTAGATTATTAAAAATCAGGTAATATGTAGAAAAGACTATGTAAACCCATATATATATATATATATATAATTTTTTGTTATTCATAATTTAGTTTGCAAAATATTCAATCTATCATTTCATCTTATTTAGGTATTTTTAAAATTTAAAACATCAAATTTTAGTGATAATTTAAGAATTATGTTTCAGAATATTTAGGTAGTTTAGTATTAAAAGATTATTAATGAATTCTGAAATATTTTCCTTTGGTTTTAAAATACAAATATTTTGCAATATGCGATAAGCTTCAGAAAGGAATGTGAAGTCAAATAAGACATTTAGAAAAATTAGATATGAAGGTTTATCTGTCATGTTTTTATGGTTAGTGCTTGCTCCCAAGATCATCGTTATGAAATCCCCTGTTTCTTTCTTTGACATTTGAAAGAAAATATCGTCATTCTTATGTCTTTTTAAAACCAATCTGTCGACACTGGTATCAAACAACTTTGAACTAATGTTGAGTTGTGTAACAAGTGACAATATCAACTCCCAAGACAAGCAAAATGCTTGCTTCATGAATGCATTTTGACAGTTCAGATGCTAACCCGATACTTAAATGTGCAGCAGCAATAAGTGAGCATCACAAATAGTAAGGAAAAGGTTCAATTTCCTTGGAAGACACGTTTATATTCTCTGAAAAAATGTTATGTGTTAATTACAGTTCCTTTGTCTTGTCTTTGTTATGATTCAGCCCTGGCATTGTATTTTTCAATAGTAAAATGTTTGCAACCTGCTTGTGGATAAAAACTGGCCCGCAGGTACTGCTGTTTGTAAATGACTCCCAAAGGCAACAAGACATCATTTTTCCCAGGTGGGCTACTCATTTACTTTCTGTTTTCTTTCTCCCACTATTCATCTATGCTGACAAGTGTCAATTATGGACAGGAGATTTATGGGACGGGAAAGATAAAGCCCAATTTACAAATCATTTCCCGTGCAAGCAGACAGGTGCAATGACAGAGCTGGCTTGCTGTAATTGAATTTCTTGCTGCTATCTACTCAGTCACAAGAAGATGTCAACCTCAAGGATGTTAGCTGGGGAAAAAGTCTTAATACACTATGATTTTGAATGTGAAGATGACAACATAGCCTGGGTTTTAACTATGGACTCTGAATGGAATATACTAAAATAAATTCTTTTTCATGTAATAAGGATTCTCCTTGCCCTTAAATGGGCAGTGTATCAGGGATGATGTGACAAGGTAGTCTAAATTTAAGTCCCATGACAATTATGGTTAAAATGTCTATTCTGATGTTTGGAGAAGTTGATTTATATATAACTACTGATACACTAACCTGAGGAAGAATATTTACTGGAGAAATATATTTTTTGACGGGTAACTACCTTGATTTTTATTAAGGGGAATGTTCCTTAACACATTTTTTAAGAAGAAAAAATAGTCTATATGTCTAGTTTTTCTTTTTAGCAAATAGAACAATGTCATAAATTGGTAGTTAAATGTTGCTTATTTCAAAGAATATATAAGTATAATATGTATAATCATAGGAAACTATGGTTGTATTAATTATAACTTGCCAGCTCTCAAAATTAACTAATATATCTCTGTTTATTATTTTTACATGCTCAGCTTAAAGCCAACTTTTTCAATGCATACATTGATAGATATAGATTCATACATGGCATTGATAAGTCAAAATGTTGGAGGGCTATAGAAAGTAGAATAAAATCAGTACTTTTTCTTTGCTTGTATATATTTTACTGAATTTATCTGAAATGTGCAACAGTTATGTTAAAACCAGATTGGCTTGTTTAATGGTCTTCTCAGATATTAATATTGAAAAGTTTTGCATTGACTTTTCCTGAGAAAAATTTCCAAATCATACAGTGTGTTTACTTTTTGAAACTGAGGGGTTAGGGGGGAAGAAGAAAAGGGAGAGAGAGAAAGAGATAAAGAGAAAGAGGAAAGGAGGAAGGGAGAGAGCAACAAGGAGGCAGAATGGGGAGAGAGAGATCAACCATTTTGAACTTTTTGTGAATGTGTACACTAGAATTTCAGTAGTAAGATAATTTTCAGTTTGATAAATATTGCTACATTACTTCTAATCAGATTTACATATCTGCAGTTCAACCAGAAATCTATGAAATTTTCCATTTTTTGTGTGTGTTTGGGGTGACCTTTAATATGCTGTTATATTTTTAGTTAATATTTTACACTTCTTAATTATGTTTTAAGTAATTTTTCATTGCTCTCCATTTTGGTAGTTTCTGTAATTTTGTGTATTTACTAGACATTCTTTTTCCTTCAGTTTCACACATTTGATTAGATTGTTTGTCTCTGTCTTAGTGCTTTGTGGTTTTCTTTTAAAATAAATGTATACTAGGTATTTCTTTAAATATCTAATTATACTTAAATACATATCACAAATATATATGACATTTTCTTGCACTGTGTGTCTTATATTTTTATTTTTATAGTCAATTTTATCAAGATTTTCTTTATGGATTGGGTTTTCTGGAATTCCTTCTCTAATCAAAGGTCATTAAGACAGTCTATATTTTCTTTGAAAGTGTTCATTTATTTTCCCTACATAATTGTCCTTACTCTATGGAACTGATTTTATTTATCATGTATTATCTATTTTTGTCACCTCTGTTATCTATCTTTCCATTGTTTGAGATTTCTGTCCTATTTATGCTACTTATCTTTAGGCTGACAATGTATTTTCTGAATTTCATGGCTTTATAATACATACCCACAACTTTTTCCTCAAAATAATTTTAGCTATTCCTAGCCATTTTTGATGTTCCATTTAATTCAGCAGATATACACAAACATACCACTTCCTATTGGAAGTTGTACAATACTCATATTTAATTAATAAATTAATTTAAGGAGGCTTTATATAATTAAAATACTAATACTTCTAAGCAATAAATATTTTATGCCTTTCTGTATTTTGAGGCCTTCTTAATGCCATTTTAAAATGTTTTGTAGTTTTCTATATAAAACCTTGCATATTACATGGCCCTTTATAGATTTTCATCTGTTGGTTTTTACAACAGATGAAATGTTCCTCAGAGGAACACTTGTTTCACTTTAGTGGGAACACACTTCGCCGCAGCCATTATGGAAAACAATATGGAGGTTCCTAGAGAACTAAAAATTAGATATACCATATGACTCAGGAATCCCTCTTCTGGGATTACACCCAAAGGGAATGAAATTACCACCTTGTAAAAACATTTATACTCCCTTATTATTGAAACATTATTTACAACAGTTAAGTCAAGGAAATAACCTAAGTATATGTTGATGACTGGATAAACTACATATACATATATATATATATATACACACACACACACACACACACACGCACACGCACACACACATACACAATGGGATATTATTCAGCCTTAAACAAAACAAGGGGATACTGCAATTTGCCACCACATAGATGAACCTAGAGGACATCATACTAAGAGAAATAAGCCAGGCACATAAAGAAAAATATTGCATAATCTTATTTACATGTAGAATCTAAGAAAAAGTCAAATACACAGAGATAGAGAATAAAATAATGGTTACCAGGAATAAGAAGGGGTTGAGGAGGAAATGGCATGATGCAGCTCATAGGCTAGAAAAGAGCAGACACTGATACATACTAACATATACTGACAATAAGGATATGAAAAATACTAAGCCTTAAACCAAGTAGTAATTACTTTTTAAATGAGAAATTATTTTGCCTACCACATTGGCAACTTCATAAAATTCTAATACACAACATGAGAATAGTTAACAAAATTATACTGTGTTTGGATTCCTGCTAAATGAGTAGATTTTACCTGGTTTTGTCACAAAACCAAACAAACAGGTCACTGTATGAAATGATGGCTATGTCAATTTGCTTCACTATAGTAATCATTTTATTATCTAAATGTATCCCACAACATCATGTTGTATAACTTAAATATATAAAACAGAATTTACCAAAAAAATAAAAAAAAAATCATGCTTTTTCATTGGTCACCATTCATTTCTCAACTACTGCATACTGCAGACTGAGAAAGGCACTCTATATAATTAACTAATTTAATCCTAAAACCTATCTTCACAGAAGGCATTTTCATCATTTTACAGGGAAGATACAGGTTAAAATAATTTAAGTAACTTTCCCAAGATCACCAAACCTGTAGCATTAAAGCTGACAACCATAGTGTAGACTCTACATGAACTAGGCATAGCTTATTTTTCTTTCTGAGGAAAATGAATTTACTTATTTGCAGGTTATTGTGTTTGGATCTTACGTAAAGCATATTTTAAACCAAAGTTATTTTGGTCAATATAGTCATAAAGACATCAAACCACATTCCGTAAGAATAAGTTTTGGTTTTCTGTCTCTACTTAAAAACTTCTTTTCTTTGATGTCTCATTTAGTCCTTTGTTTATAATTGGTTTAGTTCTACTATCCCTGAGGTGCCTGCAATTCTGTATAGCCGTTCTGAACCAAAGAATAATTTTGAGAAATGGAAAGTTTCTTTATAAGTGCCAGTTGCCACTGGTTACTAAAATAAAAGCTTTCTCATACACAACCTTGTCAGCAATAGCACTTAGTGACCTACAGGGCAGCTATTTACTAAAAACAGGAACTCAGTAATTGAGGTCCATATATACTATATCTTCAAGTCTGCACCAAGACATACTACAAAGGCTTGCGCTGATTGCTTTTCAAGCCACTGAAGTTTCTACTTCAGCATATATCTCTCTCCAAAATACCTGAGTTAGCCCTTATTTCCATTATAATATTTTATATGTAATTAACCATTGATTAGAGATGGAATTATCCTTGGTTTGGGTAGAAATAAAAGTAGCCCTCAATGCAACAAACTTTAGCTTTAATTATGTATCATTTCAGAGATTCTTTCAAAGACATGTTTGGTATATCAATATCCGTGAAATAGATAATCTATGATCAGTAAAACAATGTCATATTAGCCACAAAATAAATAATAAAGAATTAAATAAGACCAGAAAGTCTAGATACAGGCTTTAGTCTCTACCTGGCCTTGGAAAAAAAAAAAAATTAGTCTTTCAAAATACTGTGGGAAGGATGTATTTTATAATAAAGGTATCAATATTACTGAATAGATTAGTGGGAGCCGACAGTCAGAAATACCTTCACATTGTACACAAAACGAAATCTTGATAAAATAAATTTTAACATAAAATTTAAGCCAATTAACAAAAGATGAACACAGAAATAAATATTTTCCTACTTTGTTATGGATAAAGCTTTCAAAATATGATATCAGAGCCATAAACCATTAAGCAAAAGACTCATAAAAATGCAAAGAGTAGCACATATAAAATTAAATGGCAACACATCATAAATGTTTATATTATATATATATATATATATATGAACTGATATATGCAAGAGAGTTCACACCCATATTTGATGAATAGTAGAGCATCCTAATTTTTAAATTGGAAAAGAGACCTAAGGAAACACTGATACATACTTACATACACTGCCAATAATGATATGAAAAATACTAAGCCTTAAACCAAGTAATCCCTTTTTAAATGAGAAACTATTTTGCCTATCACATTGGCAAAGATTGAAAACCAAAAGACAATGCTGAGTTTCGGTAAGGGCTCTTAGCAGTTCATTATTTCTGGAGGTCAGTTTGGCTATCTACAATAAAATTCCAACACTTTGTAGCTAAACAAGTCTATTTCTGAAAATTGATTTTTGAAAAAAATCAAAGATAGGTATAGTGATTTGTAATTGTGTTTATTTGGATCCTCTCTCTTTTCTGCTTTATTAGTGGAATACCCAGCATTCATAAGGAACTTAAACAAATTTACAAGAAAAAAAAACCTTGAAAAGTGGGCACAGGAAATGAACAGATGTTTTTCAAAAGACATACATGTGGCTAACAAGCTTATGAAAAAAAAGCTCAATATCAATGATCATTAGAGAAATGCAAATCAAAACTACAATGAGATACCATCTCATACCAGTCAGATTAGCTATTATTTAAAAAGACAAAAAATAAAAGATGCTGGCAAGGTTGCAGAAAAAAAAAGAACATTTATACCCTGTTGGTAGGAGTATAAATTAGTTCAACCATTGTGGAAAGCAGTGTAGTGATTCCTCAAAGAGCTAAAAACAGAACTACCATTCGACTCAACAATCTCATTACCAGGTATATACCCAGAGGAGTATAAATCATTCTACCATAAAGACAAATGTTCACTGCAGCACTATTCACAATAGCAACGATACGGAATCAAACTAAATGCCCATCAATGAAAGACTAGATAGAGAAAATGTGGTACATATACACCACGGAATACTATGCAGCCATAAAAAAGAATGAGATCACATCTTTTGCAGGAACTTGGATGGAGCTGGAGGTCATTATCCTTAGCAAAGTAGCAGGGGAACAGAAAGGTGAATACTACATGTTCTCACTTGTAAGTGGGAGCTAAAGAATGGGAACTGACAGACACAAAGAGGGGAACGGAAGACTCTGGAACCCACTTGAAGATGGATGGTGGGAAGAGGAAGAGAACCAGAAAAAATAACTACTGGGTAGTAGGCTTAGTACCTGGGTGATGAAATAATCTGTACAGCAAATCCCTGTCACACACGAGTTTATCTATATAACAAACCTGCACATGTACCCCTGAACCGAAAGTTTAAAAAAAAGGTAGGTATAGTGATTTAAACACAGATTGCTTCTCACATGAGAAGCACCAGTAACAACTTCCTAAATATAGGTGATTAAAATAATAGTATTACAATCGTAGAATAGGATTCAGTGATAGTTGAAACCATGCATTCAGATAATAGCTAGAAACATTTGTGGCAACATGCTGATGATTTTGTTGAATGAAAATAAGACAACATATTCAGTATGATCTAAACTTTATAAAAAATAATTAACAACAGATATAAAAATACAGGCATAGAAAAGAGTCATCCAGAACACACCTAGAGAAATGTAAGAAATACATGCAATAAGATTTAGGACAATTTTTATTTTCTTACAATTTTTTGGAATTTTATGAATTTTTGGACGTGTATAATTTTTAAAAAAGAATTATACACGAATACAATAATGAAGAGTCCTCGGTGTTTAGTCAAATTTTGCTAATACTTAATCTGTACTTTTTAAAGCTATAACCCAAATAACTATGAAAACTCTCCCAATTGACCTTGATATTTTAATAAATGCATTCAATAAATATTTCAAATGTATTTAGATATGTTAGCTAACATAAGGGGAATATTGTTTAATTTGTTTTTTAAAGTCTCTTAATTTGTTCCGTTGCATGAAATGAATATACAGTCATGCACTGCTTAACGATGGGAATACATTCTGAATAATGCATCATTCAGTGATTTCATAATTATGCAAACATCATTGAGTATACTTACACAGACCTAGATAGGACAGCCTACTACACACCTAGGCTATGGGGCCTATCACTTCAAGGTTACAAACCTGCATAGTATGTTACTGTACTGAATACTGTAGGCAATTGTAATATAACGATAAGTATCTGTGTATCTAAACACATGTAAACAGAGTAAACATATGGTATTGTAATCTTATGGGCCAACTGTTGCGTATGTGGTCTGTCCTTGACCAAAATGTCATTATGTAGTACATGCCTGTATCTCTCATACAGGTGATGAAGTGACCCTCAAAATTTAAATATCTGGCCACAATAAATATATTATCTACTCTGGTCTAAAAATGTATTTTCTTTTAAGTTTCTTATTTTTAATTGAGATCTCATAGTTGTACATATTTTGAGGGTACATGTAATATTTTGATACAAGTACAAAATGTGTAATGATCAAATAAGAGTAATTGAGATAGATATCCATCACCTAAAATATTTTTGTGTTGGAAACATGATAGTTCTTCTCTTCCAGCTATTTTGAAATAAACAAGAAATTTAAAATATATTTTCTGCTGTAAAAAACTGATCTTACAATTTGGGAGACGTAGACAATATTCGAAGGGTAATATCTGTATAAATCCATTCAAAACAAAGTTGTTAAATATTTTATAAATTTTTATATAATAATTTTAATATTGATTGTTTTACAGACAAATAAAAACCACTTCAAGTCATATACTCTAGCAAAAATGGCAACATTATCAGTAGTTCCCAATAATTGTAACTGTCCGTCATCTCCACATCAGCAAAAGTGATGACAGAGAAGCCAAAGTTCTATGTAATCCTGGAAAAACCCTTGCCTCTCTCTTGCTCCCTATACTTACAGCATAGTGAATGCAATCTTTGTCAAAGACAATCTAGAATAATCCCTCCATGTCTTTTGTCCTCGATACATCAGTTACTACAACTACCCAGAACTCCCAAGTCATTCCTCGACATCTGAATTATCATCTCCACACAAATCTGTATCCACAACAATATAACCAAATGCCTTACTCTATCCTTACTTGTCAGCAAAATCCTCACCATCTTCTTCAACATTCCCTATCCTCTCTTGTTCTAACAGCCACACAGAATCTTGATTACTTTTGAGCGCACATAGCTTCTCTGGAACTCCCCTTAAGTAGGGTTGGTTGTTCTTCCACCCTCCCTATCACTGGGCCTGAAAGTGGGTAATTCTCCTTGCTCTTCTCTTCCATAACCTTGAAAGTCTTACTACTTTTTCACTTCCATATAAAATCGCGTAGCTATAATGCTTATGTCAACTGATTATGTGATTTCCGTCCCTCTAAGCTGTTGCTATTCACAGATTCCAGGTCAGTCTTTCTCACTCCTTGAAGATTTCAGCTCCTAGCTCACTGACATTTTCACTTATCAATATCCAGGTAAATAATTCTTACTGAACTATGACTCCTGGGTTCTCTGACCTCTCGTTCTTCAGTGTTCATGTCTCCAAATATGTCAACCGTCCCCTCCAATGGCATAGCCTAGACCTCATCATTACTCTTTTTATACCTAACAATTTCCAGGGTGGCACCCTCTATTACTTCCTATCATTCTCACCTCACTCCCTCTGGTACCTGGACTGTTAGGCTTCTTCAACTGCATTGGCACATATAATTCTCTGAGATGCAGACTGCTCTACTTTTTATCTCTACTTATAAATTATATAAATCTGGATGCAAGAACAGCAACACATATTTGAAACGGAGATAATTTAATTTATAAAGTTGTTTATACAGATGTTAGAAGAGCTGACAAGCCTCAGGCAAGAGGAGATGTTTTTGCTATCCTTTCACTGGAGGGGGAAAAGGAGAAGGCAGAGTTACTGGACAGGAATAGATGAGGACAAACCGGAACTGCATGGAGGGACCTGGAGTCATGGAAGAGAAACAGCTGCTGATGGAAACTACACATAAAGCACAGTAAAAAGGGAGAAATACTCGCCTTTTTGCCTTCTTCTGCCTTCCAAGCTCTAGCCAGCTCTTAATAGGATCCACATGCTGTCAAAAGTTAGCTGACAAGGTAGCCTGGGAAACTACCTGCAGGGGAAAAGACCTGCCATACACGTAGAGCAAGGGAATCACGAAGAATGGATCAGGAAGCACAAGGCCATATACTATGTAGGCATAAAACAGTTGCCTGTCACTGAGCACTTGCAAAACCTAACTGCTGATGTTTGCCCGTGATCCTACTTTGCTCACAATTAGTGCTGTCTCAGTAGAAACTTCATCTTTACATTTGCTCAGACCAGAAAATGCGAAGTTATACTGAACACCCCTCTGTCTATTACACCAAATCCTGCTGGCTCAATATTCAAAATACAGCCAGTATTAAGCATTTTTCACTACATTAAAAGACAGCATTGTACCCTCTCATAGCTTGCTAACCTACCTCCTTACTTCTGTGTTTGCCAGTTTCAGTCTTTTTCCAGAAGAGTCCAAGAAGCTTACATTCTAATAGGGGTGGGAAGGGGCTAGATAGAAAATAAGGCAAATATATAAAATATACGCTCTATTAATAGTAAGAAGTACTAAAGAGACAAAAAATCAAGCTGGATGTAGTGGTGGGAATGTTTGTTGATGGCTGCATTTTTAGATCTGCATACATATTACCTTAAGCAGTACATCTTACCATATATTCATTTCTAAGAAACAACATGGAAATAAATGAAGACAAAGGCATACATGTGATCATATGGACCAGCAAAGTATCTGCTGTATGTTTTAAAATTAAATTAATTAAGCTTTTACAGGAGGTTTTAAATGTAATTTCATCAGTAGATAGGAGATTTATGAGGTTATAAAAATGATAGGTGAAGTTATGTTTCTGAAGTATGAGAAAGGAAAGCAAGGGAATGCTCTTTATTCTGTGAATGTCCACAGGAACTCCACCTATCGTCTATAAGCCACCTTTTTCCATGAATTTTTCCCCGATTTTTCTTTGATTGAATTGCCAAGCATTATCTGCGGAAACCTTTCTTCTACTACCTGACTAGCACTTAATATGCTTCTCACATGCTGCAAGACATAACTGTCTGAGAAATGAATAGGAGAAAGATGATTTTGCATCTGTTGTTAAAGACAGACTTCACTGCACTCAAACGAAGAGGACATTGGACATTTCTCTGACTAAATCACAGGATCTGCTAAAACAAAGTGTAAAGGAATAGTGGGCATTCTAGAATGGATTGGCTGTTATGAGTAATTACTAAATTTGTATACTTGCTCAGATTTTGAAAGACAATACAGATGCACTTGATGATTTGTGATTTATTCTCAGTTCTAGATTGAAGACAGGAAGGCAGCTTCTATTGGACTGTTTGTATTTACAAGGTAAACTAACAGAGTTGTGCAGAAAAGATTTCTGGAGCTGCCAATGCTGGAAGCAATGCTTATTTTATCTGTTCTGCTCCAGCCTCCCAAACCAAATCAATAATTCTCTACTGAGTGCCACTACACCACCTACTTTATTCTAGATGCTGTAGGGAATATAAAAAGATTGATTATATCTCATGCCCTTGACTAAAAGGAGCATATAATCAGGTTAGGAAAGTAAGAAGTCAGTCCAGGAAGTTAGATAAAAATGATTGCCTTAATGAAGGCCATTGTTTTATAGGAGGAGAATTCTTTCATCCCAGAGTTAGATTATGTCACTCCTCTGCTGAAATTCTCCAGTGGCTTCTCACTTGCCTCAGTACAAGAGCCCAAGTCCTGAGAGTAGTTACATGAATTCACTGCCTACTCTCTTTATCTTGCTTTTTCAACATTGGTTTCCTTACCATTACCAGAACTGAACAGACATACTTCAGTCTCATGGCTCACAGATGGTATTCTGTTTGGAAGATTCTTTCCTTAGATATGTACATGGTTTGCTTCCTTTCCTCTTCTACATTATGAAATATCACCCTCTTATTGTTACTTAGAATTGTCAATCAACCCCTGCCTCACCACTCCATTTCTACTTCTATTGCTGTTCATCACCTTCTAAAATATAATGCAGATTATTAATTTTGCTGTCGGCCCCACCTCACTAGAATGTAAGCTTTATAAGCTTTTATATTAGCATTTTGTGTGTGTGTGTGTGTGGCTCACAACTATTTCTATAGCTTCCCTATTACTTCCTGGTACAAACTACATGTGTGTAGTTGAATCAATGCACAGCTGACAGTGCTCATGGAAGGAAAGCATGAGTTAGACCTTATAGGATGGGGAAAGATTTGATTAAGCAGGGTGAACAGTAAAAGATCAAAATAAAAGTAAAAGATGGTATTAGTGAAAGGAGAAATTATGAAAGTAAAAGTCCAAAAAAAAAAAAATGTAAGAGACTGAAGGAGTTCTGCTGTCCAGAATTCAGTGAATTAAAATTTCTTAATAATACTATGAATTCTTATAGGGGTTATAAATAATTTTTTAAAAGAAATAATTCCTCCTACATTTCCTCTATAAACATTAAAAGTCACTCAGGCAATTCCAACCTAAAGAGCCTATGTGAGAAATAAATATTTCCTGGTAACCAAATAAGAAAAATACATACAATTAAGGGACCAACAATTAGTGATTCCGAGAGTGGCTTTTCTTTTCATTCTTCAATAAAATTTAATGTTTATTTAGACTTATTAGACATATTGAGGTTACTGTGAAAATAATACAAACTAAACTACCTAGTAAATGAAAACCATAAGTAATTAATTTGTTTCATTACCTATGGGAATAGATTTTTTCGTTTGCTATTGTCAATACCTCTACTAGAGTCACCTTTGCAAATTTATCTGTCAGAAGAAAACAAAAAATAAATTAAGTTTTCTCTTTGTTGTCATATATCCTGCATGTTCACACAGATATAATAGTATTTAATACAGTCACTATTATTCTCATTAAGAGATATTCAATATTTACCTAGAAACTCCTGGCTTTAAAATAAATCAGTCTGTACAATGGATAACATAGTAAAATATCAGAATATACTTTACTTTGGTCTAAAACGCAGAAATACTTGTTAATATTTTTACATTAAAAAGGCTAGTGTGAAAATCACTATTTATGCAAGAAGCATACTTACTTGAACTAAATTAGTCCAAACATGTCTCTAACTCTAGAAGGATTTTTTAAAATATAATTTGACTGCAGAATTTTGTAAGCAGCCTACAATATTTATCTGCTTTTATAAAGTCTCTCAGAAATCCCAGTTGAATGACTTTTTATTTTGTTGATATGTCAGAGAATATATTGAGAAGTTTACATTTTATCTCACTTAATAGGATAAGGGTACTATAATGTTAGCTTCTGTTGGAGTGAAAACGTAAAAAAAAATGTCCTCAGGGAATTTGCCAAGAATCATGTTTGCACAAAGTACTAAATAGTTTTAGGAATATATTTCTTAAATATCCAAATGGATTAATTAAAGCAAATAATTTCTACTGAACTAGCCAACCCCACAAATGTGTGTGCATGGCACAATATGATGAACTTAAAAATGACAAAACCAAAGAACTTGGAGTAAAACAAAGACCTAAAGCTAGGTAATATTTCATGTGAACTATGTTATACTGAACTAAACATAAATTTTAATGTAAAACGAATTCTAATGTTTAACAAAATGTTCAGTTTAAGTCAGTTGCTTTCATTTTTCCTGATTTCTAAACTAAATCCCATGTGCAGTTCAAATCAATATTTATCATGAAATATGTAAATAATACATATCTTATATAAAGAATCTCATTAACTTTCCAAAGCATTAGACAATCATCCCTCAGTTTTATTTTCACTATGCTAAAATTTGAACCGAATTATTACCTATTGTAAGAATGCTTAGTTTTGGTCATCATATGAAATAAATCAATTCCCTCTAGAAGGAGAAAAAAACTATCTTTATGAAGATGGATCAAATAAATTCTTTCTTTTAGTAGCAATTATAATTAATTTTAGTAGAAAATATCATAATGGATTGACACATTTAGAATTGCTCATATCTCCATTAAATTATAATAGAATACTATTGCATAAAAGAAGTATAATTATAATATAATATTTGAATACAGGACCTAAACATAACTGCTAATAAAAATAAATTCAGTCTATAAATTATCAAACCCATCTAAACTGCATCTCTTTATGAATAATACTTAAATAATGATACCAATTAGTGCATCAACCAAATGTTAGATACCCTGCATTTTTTTTATAAAATCAACCAATGTGACAATATGTGGTACCAAAAAGAAAAAAAAAATCACCATGATAGCAAACATAAATACAAAATTCTAGTTAAAAGAGACGGTCCACATCATTTAACAGAAATAAATGAAAGATAAGAAAGCTTTGAATGTATTTAGGTAAAAGTTGTTCTGACACTGATAACAGATATTGAATAAGCCCTGTGTGGTGATTTCCAGCTTACTTTGGGCTAAACCATTTCCACAATCCTTTAAAGAATAGGTATTGTGGAAATAACAAAAAGGATGTTATCGCACTTTTTTTCTTCCCAAAATAGTCAGTTTCTAAGCACTGAATCTATTCAATGAAAACTAAAAAATAATTTCTAAGCTTTACACTGTAAACCATGCAATTTTGAGCCAAGTTTATTTGCACTCCCCTTAGGCTGACTAATACAGGTTAAATCTTATGTCATTCAGATCAAGTAGTTAGTAGACAGTGGAAAAAATAAATGTGGTAAAATATGTATGCATATATATTACATATTCATATAGACCAATCATTAAGCTTATGTTCTAATTCCCTAATGAGTGGATCAACTTGTACTGTCTTCTTCATTCTGAGGAGAGTGCTACTACTCATCCATACGTTGAGCTTGGGAGAAATCAGGAAGATTTAGTAATAATGAGAGTTAACTTCTATGGTTACTCAAAAATAGTGAAAGTAGTAAACAACATCTACTTAGTTCTCAAATATCAAGACTTTTTTCCGATGAATACGTGTTTGTGCATTTTTGTTCAGATGTCATCACTATCAGAATAAAGAGAGAATATGATCCTGAGTTGCAGTGTTCCTGGTGCAGGGTGTAGGCTGGGAGAAATGCTAGTGTGCAGAATAAACTAACAGCACCAGAGTAACTGTATCAGTCACCGAAAACTGACACTGTCCAAACAGAAAGCATATTCTTTGTATCTCATGAGATGTTGGCCATTTTTAATCTTTTGAGGTTTAATCACTCTTGAGTGACATGCTTACATGATAATTCAAACTGTCTCAGGCTCTAACTATCAGCATACCCTCTTGCTCAGGATACTAGGATTTTTTTCTCTGTGGTTTGATGACTGGAGTACACAGGCTTTTCAACACCTGCTCTGGCTACTGTAGAATAGATTTCAATATACCAAAGGAAAATATACCTTATTATTTTTGCTGTTACAATTAGAAGCACTGCTTTATTTATTTATTTTAGAGCTTGATCTAAAAGCTATTAGGAATGATACCTTTAAAAATGTGGTGTGTATGTAGGACTGGGAAATGTTGGAACTAAATTTCTCTGCTCTAAGATTCACTTAGTATGTTAGTATATCCCTTTCTGAGATGTACACAGAAAGGAAACAACATCTTATTTATGTGTTTACTTTCAAAGAAAAGACATCTCTGAAATTTATTTGCTAAGCGATGTTTGAATTATATACAAATAATTGTCAAACTAGTTGAGTTTTTAAAATCTACACATAGGTATTCAATGACATATTTAAGAGTTAATAGCTAGTTAGGAATATACTAACATACTAAGTGAATCCACAGCAGATAAATGTAGGTTCAACATTTCCCAGTCCTATATAAATGCCACATTTTCAAAGGTATTATTATTATTATTTATTTTTATTTTTTGAGCTGGAGTCTCGCTCTGTTGCCCAGGCTGGAATGCAGTGGTGTGATCTCAGCTCACCGCAAGCTCCGCCTCCCGGGTTTACGCCATTCTCCTGCCTCAGCCTCCCGTGTAGCTGGGACTACAGGCGCCCGCCACCGCGCCCGGCTAATTTTTGCATTTTTAGTAGAGACGGGGTTTCATCATGTTAGCCAGGATGGTCTCGATCTCCTGACCTGGTGATCCGCCCGTCTCAGCCTCCCAAAGTGTTGGGATTACAGGTGTGAGCCACCGCGCCCGGCCTTAAAGGTATTTTTAAAGGTATCATTCCTAATGGCTTTTAGATTAGGGCTCTAACCTCTACACATAGGTGTTCAGCTATATAGTTAAGATAGCTAGTTGCATACCTATGTGTAGATTTTAAAAGCCCCGGCTAGTTTGACAATTACTTACAAATAATTCAAACTTTTTTTTTTTCTTTTGACAGAATCTTGCTGTGTCACCCAGGCTGGAAAGCAACGGTGTGATCTCTGCTCACTGCAACCTCCGCCTCCCGGGTTCAAGCGATTTTCCTATCTCAGCCTCCTGAGTAGCTGGGATTACAGGCATGTGTCACCATGCCCAGCTATTTTTTTTTTTTTTTTTTTTTAGTAAAGACAGGGTTTCACCATGTTAGTGGGGCTGGTCTCAAACTCCTGACCTCAGGTGATTTGCTTGCCTCAGCCTCCCAAAGTGCTGGGATTACAGGCGTGAGTCACCACACCCAGCTTCAAACATCTTTTAACAAATACATTTCAGAGCTGTCTTTTCTTTGAAAAGCAGCATATAAGACTATTTCTGAAATTCTTCATGTTATGAAGGCTACTTTCAAAATGTTCTATACATATATTTTGCCATATGAAATGCTGATATGAAGAAATTATTGTAATCATCTAAGTTCTAAAATATTTCTGGGCACAAATTTTTTTTAGCACTTAACACAATCATAATTGAAAGTCTAAACTTGATATAAAATAATGACATAAAGAAATTTTCACTTTTAGGCCGGGCGCGGTGGCTCAAGCCTGTAATCCCAGCACTTTGGGAGGCCGAGACGGGCGGATCACGAGGTCAGGAGATCGAGACCATCCTGGCTAACACAGTGAAACCCCATCTCTACTAAAAAATACAAAACAACAACAACAACAAAAACTAGCTGGGCGAGGTGGCGGGCGCCTGTAGTCCCAGCTACTGGGGAGGCTGAGGCAGGAGAATGGCGTAAACCCGGGAGGTGGAACTTGCAGTGAGCTGAGATCCAGCCACTGCACTCCAGCCCGGGCCACAGAGCAAGACTCTGTCTCAAAAAAAAAAAAAAAGAAATTTTCACTTTTAATTAAATACTGCAAAAAGTATCTGTTGCTCAATAAGGCTAATTAAAATATATTTATTACATATGCTACTGAAATAAATCTATTTTTTGAATTTGATAAACTGTGATCCTATATAATTTATATAATTCAAGATAATTGTATGAGAAAATAAATTCATACCCATCCAAATGTTATACCATTATAAAATATTTTATGATAAAATATTTTACTTGAGATCAACATATGTGAGGAACAAAATGAATGTTCACAGGGACTAGCAAGTAAAAGCATTAACACAACTTCTGATGTTAAAGGCCATGAATAGTTGCACAATTAAATGAACAATATTGTTAAGTGTTCTGTTAATGCTCTAATATCAGAAAATAACATTTTTAAATTTTGACTTTTTAAAATGGCAAATAAAGAAAGTGAGATCAGAAGCATGGAGAATTAATTTTTAAGAGGTGGATTTTAATCACTTTAGTCATTTTATATTTGGTTCACAGTCCTTAATTCCTTGACAGTTTAATTGCTTTATCAGGCATCTAGCAAGTACATTTTAAAAGAATAAGACTAAAAAGAGGTATGTTTTTGAACAGTCTTCAATAAAAATGAATTATTTAAATTAACTTAATTTTCATGGTGCTAAAAGGTTTTGGAATAAATTACTTGGCCTATGACATGAGTCAAGTTCATATAAACTTTGGTTATGACTTCAACGGAGAAAGTTGTACTGCCACCCCCTACAAGTGATTTCTCAGTTTTATTGTGATAAGCATTGAAAATTAAATAAAAATAAGCAATGGAAAAATCCCCCAAATAAATGACATCAATGTTTTTACACAATGTTTCACTTTATAGTTTCACAAAACTTAAAAAACAAAACAAAGGCCGGTAGTGGTGGCTCATGCATGTAATCCTAGCACTTTGGGAGGCCAAGTTGGGTGGATAACGAGGTCAGGATTTCAAGACCAGCCTGGCCAAGATGGTGAAATTGCGTCTCTACTAAAAATATAAAAGTTAGCCAGGTGTGGTGCCGGGAGCCTGTAATCCCAGCTACTCTGGAGGCTGAGGCAGAAAATTGCTTGAACCCGGGTGGTGGAGGCTGCAGTGAGCCGAGATTGTGCCACTGCACTCCAGCCTGGCGACAGAGAGACTCCGTCTCAAAAAAACAAAACAAAACAAAACAAAAAACCTTATAGAAGGTTCTCTCCTATATTATGAGATGCATTGTACAGTGAAATATCCCCTTTGTAAAGCTATTTAACAATAAACACCAAGTCTCTGACTAGGTAATTCAGCTTCTCTAAATGTATCCTAAATAGATGCCAATGTGGTAAAAAATACATCTTTAATAAATACGGCTGGGTATGGTGGTGTGTACCTGGGGTTCCAACTACTTGGGAGGCTGAGGTAGAGGGACTGCCACTGCACTCTAACCTGGGCAACATAGCAAGAGCCTGTCTTTACCAAAAAAAAAAAAAAAAAAAAAAAAAAAGAAAGGAAAAAATATAGGAAGGGATTATCAATATAGTCATATTGCAGATTTAGTTCCAGACCATTGCAATAAGGCAAATATTTCAATAAGGTGAGTCACATGAATGTTTTGGTTTCCCAATACATATAAAAGTTATGTTTACATTATACTGTAGTCCATTAAGTGGCAACAGCATTATGTCTAAAATCTTAACTAAAAAATACTTCATTACTAAAAACTGCTAGGGATCCTCTGCACCTTCAGTGAGTCATAATCTTTTTGCTGACTGGGGGCTTGCCTTGATGTTGATGGCTACCTGGATGATCAGGTAGTAGCTGAAAGTCAGGGTGGCTGTCATAATTTCTTAAAACAACAGTGATGTTCGCTGCATCAGTTGACTCTTCCTTTTGTGAAATATTTCTCTGTAGCACGTGATGCTACGTTTCTTTTGTTTTGTTTTTTGAGTGTCTCCCTACAGTGATGTGATCACAGCTCACTGCAACCTTGACCTCTTGGGTTCAAGTGATCCTCCCACCTCAGTCTCCCAAGTAGTTGGGACTACAGGCATGTGCATGGTGCTCAGCTACTTTATTTTGTTGTTGTTGTTACACAGATGGTAAAATCTCACGATGTTACTCAGGTTGGTCTTGAACTCCTGGCTGACATGATCCAACAGCTTCAGGCTCCCAAAGTGCTAGGATTACAGGTGTGAGCCCGGCCTGTGATGCTGGTTGATAACAATTTACCCACAGTAGAAGTTCTTTCAAAATTAAAGTCAACCTTCTCAAACCTTGCCACTGCTTTATCAGCTAAGTTTATATAAGTAATATTCTAAGTTCTTCTTTGTCATTTCAACAATATTCAAATAATCTTCATGAAGACTATATTTCTTCTCAAGAAACCACTTTCTTTGCCCATCCATAAGAAGCAGCTCCTCATTCATTGCAGTTTTATCTTGAGATTGTGGTAATTCAGTGACATCTTCGGCATCCACTTCTAGTTCTCTTGCAATTTTCACCACATCTGCAGTTAATTCTTCCACTGAAGTCTTGAACTCCTCACCATCATCCACAAGGGTTGGAATCAACTTCTTCCAACTCCTATTGATGTAGAAAATTTGACCTCCTCCCATGAATCATGAATGCCTTTAATGGCATACCAAATGGTGAATCCCTTCCAGAAAAGTTTTCAATTTACTCTGCACAGATCTATCAAAGGAATCACTATCTACTGCAGCTATAGCCTTAGGAAATGTGTTTCTTAGAAAAGACCTGAAAGGTGAAATTATTCTTTGATCTATGGGCTGCAGAATAAATATCGTTTTAGCAGGCATGACAATGATATTAAAATAATATTAATCTCCTCTATCTCCATCTGAGCCCTTGGGTGACCAGGTACATTGCCAATCAGCAGTAATATTTTAAAAGGCATTTTCCCCCACTAAGCAGTAGGTCTCAACAGTGGGCTTAAAACATTAAGTAAGCCATGCTGTAAACATATGTGCTGTTATCAAGGTTTCATTGATCCACTAATAGAACACAGGGTAAATTTAACATAATTCAAGGCCCCTAGGATTTCTGGATGTTAAATGAGCAGAATTTCCAACTTCAATTCAGCAGGTGCTTTAGCCCTTAAAAAGAAAGTCAGCCTCTCCTTTGAATCTCTGAATCCAGACAACGACTTCTCCTTTCTAGATACCAAGTTCTAGATGGCATCATTTTCCAATATAAGGCTGTTTCATCTATACTGAAAATTTGTTCTTTAGAGTAGTCACCTTCATCAATTATCTTAGCTAGACCTTTTATATAGCTGGCTGTAGTTTCTATATCAACACTTGCTTCATCTTGCACTTTCATGTTATGGAGATGGCTCCTTTTTTTAACTCTCATGAACCTACCTTTGCTAGCATCTAACCTGCCTTCTGAGATTCCTCATCTCTCTTAGCCCTTATTGACTTGAAGAGAGCTATGCCTGTGCTGTTGATTAGGTTTTGGACTAAGAAAATGTTATGGCTGGTTTGATCTTAAACTTACACCACTAAAACTTTCTCCATATCAGCAATAAGGCTGTTTCACTTTCTTATCATCCGTGTATTCACTGGAGTGGCACTTTTCATTTCTTTCAAGAACTTTTCCTTTGAATACACAACTTGGCTAATGGTATGGTGCAAGAGGTCTAGCTTTCGGTCTTCAGCTTTCCACATGCCTTTCTCACTGAATTTAATTATTTCTAGCTTTTCATTTAAAGTGAGAGACCTGCAACTCATTCTTGCACTTGAACACTTAGAAGTTACTTTAGAGTTACTAAATGGCTTAATTTCATTATTGTGCTGTCTCAAGGAATAGGAAAGCCCAAGGAGAGGGAGTGAGACAGGGAAATAGTTGGTGGGGCAGTCGGAACACACACAGCATTTATCAATTAAGTTTGCTATGTTATAGTCTTGTACAGGCATGGCTTATGGTGCTCCCAAACAATTACAATAGTAACATCAAAGATTTCTGATCACAGATCACCATGAAAGGTATAATAATAATAAAAAATATAAAATAAAATGTGACACAGAGACACAATGTAAGCACATGTTGTTGGAAAACTGATGCTGATAGACTAGCTCAATGCAGGACTGCCACAGCATTCAATTCGTAAAAAATGCAATATCTGCAAAACAGAATCAAACCAGGTATGTCTGCAGTAGTAGAGAGTTGGAGATAACCTGAATAATCTTCAAATGTTAATATTATAAAAACAGTGGTGGTAATGTTTTCAAAAAAGATTTCATTTCGTGAGGAAAGGATACTATGTGGTATTGAGGAAAAAGTAGCATATATGATGGAATATATACCACAGATGAAAAGTTGGGAAAATTTTAATAGCTGGTGATTATTTTCTTTCTTGTTTTTCTATTGTGCATATCTGGGTTTCCCATTTGCTTCAGGAAACACTTACTGCTTTTATAGGCAGAAACAACAAATGTTTTAAAAGAATCTCATATAGTAAAATATCCTTATTTGGTATAAAAAGATATAAACAAAATTAAATATGGATAACTAAGCAGAACAAAATACATTCTATTTTTTAAACAATTACTAAATAAAAAAATTAAGATTGTTAAATTAGACCCAATGTATTTTCATATGATTTCAGATTTAAAAAAATAAAAGTAAATAAGTATTAATCATTAAGGTTAAGTTTTCTTAAAAGATACGGCACAAGCAATATAAAGACTCCAGCAGAAGTTTCTTTACCCTGCAATGAGGTGATGACTAAGAAATAGGACCAGACGGCCGGGCGCGGTGGCTCAAGCCTGTAATCCCAGCACTTTGGGAGGCCGAGACGGGTGGATCACGAGGTCAGGAGATCGAGACCATCCTGGCCAACACGGTGAAACCCCGTCTCTACTAAAAAAAAAATACAAAAAAAAAAAAAACCTAGCCGGGCGAGATGGCCGGCGCCTGTAGTCCCAGCTACTCGGCAGGCTGAGGCAGGAGAATGGCGTAAACTCGGGAGGCGGAGCTTGTAGTGAGCCCAGATCGCGCCACTGCACTCCAGCCTGGGTGACAGAGCGAGACTCCGTCTCAAAAAAAAAAAAAAAAAAAAAAAAAGAAATAAATAGGACCAGACTAAGGAAGGCGGTCTTAGGCTAGGAAGCAGAAAAATCTGCGGCAACAGTAGCATGGCCTAGCACTAACTGGTAGACAGATACAAGCTGGTAGCAAATTCATTAGGGATAATGAGTTTAAAGATGATGTTTCTCTTCTCTCTCTTCCTTTTATCTTTTCTACTCCTGTGGTATATTTTATAATTTCACTCATTTCATCTTTCTTCTCACTTTCAATTCTTCTATGTTTTATAGTCCACAGTCTTTTCTCCTATATTTTTCTGTTTCATTAACTTCCTTATCCTCTTCTTCCATTTATTTCAATTGTTTCGTTTTTATAAGGTATTAGCTCTACTTAACAATAGCTGTCTCAACATGCAGTTTAGGCTATTTAGAATGTTTTCAAAAATAGTCATATTGAAACAATATTATTATGTTTACTTTTTCCTGCGGTAAATATATCCATAGGAAATATTCCTTCTACTGGGGGAAAAAAAAAAAAAAAAAAGAACTAAAATAGTTTGGGTTTTTTAAAATACCATATGCTAAATAAATTACATCAGAAAATAAATGTCAAGAAGTTTCAGTTTGGCTAAATAGTTTTTTTTTTTTTTTCCTTCTAAGAAGTGTTATATGGCAAAAATCCTATATAATACACCCATTACCACAGCTCTTATTATATTGTCTAATATTAATTATTTATGTATTATTCAACTAGCATAGTAATCATCCTTATTACTATTGTGATTACAACTGCAGAGATGAAGAATCTCAGGCTTGGATGAGTATTTAACAAAGTAGCATAAACATATTTGACTGCAAAGAGGCTGACCCTTTCACTGACAGGCCCAACCTCCATATCTGTTTTAACTTGCCTCACAATCCTTCAGTAAAGCATACATCTACTGACCATCTGCAGAGCTCTTCGTTCAACCAAGAACAACAAGACCACCTTACATACTGGACCTACAATGATGACCAAATGTGAAAGACATATTAGTAGGTGTGATTTGAAGAATACAACCAATTTTGTGGGAATATAAAAAAATCAAATGTTTACTCAAGAAAACTGAACTTAGATATTTAACTGATAATTGTCTGGAATTGAACTATGAATTTTATTAGATATCATAGTTATTGAATAAATATTTTAATGATCCTTGTAAGCTTTAAAAATGTTAAGTCAGTATGATATTTATACATTAAAAACTTGAAAATTAACATTGAGACTAACAATATAATTTTCTTAAATAAAATGTATTAAGGGATTAGTAAGTAAATATATATTGTCAAAATCTGATAACCCAGAATATTAGATGCTTTCATTGAGTTTAAATCTCTGATTAAAATATGTATCACTTAGGTATTCACACTTAACAACAAAGTAGGGTAATTTCTTCCAAGCTATGTGTCACATATCTCAAAGATGTAAACTAAGTCATGGAATAAAGAGCATAATTATAAGAATATGCAGCAGTTGTGTGGTCTTTGTCTTCAAAGGTCCCAAATCATGCAAATCTATGACAAATTTAAAAAGAAAATACTTAATACGTAACAATCTAAATGACAGAAACTTCATCCCCCTTTATATAACAGCTTACTCTGATTTCAGCTGTTATCTCTGGTTATGGAAACCAATGGTTAAGTCTACTTTTTTGTATTTGAAAAATCTCTGTAACATTAGTGTTACTCTTATGGATGAATAAGTGATGGAAACCAATGGCTAAGTCTACTTTTTTCTATTTGAAAAATCTCTGTAACATTAGTGTTACTCTTGTGCATGAATAAGTGATTTGGCTTCTGCTGCGTATTTTTCAAAGTGCTCATCACTGAACTCTAAGATCAACAGATTCACTCTCTGCTGATCTTTTCTTGTTCAACTTTTTACCTAAGAAGTACTGTGTTCTGTCTTATCAATTTTATGGCCTATGAAACTATTTAATCTTCTTTAATGTGTTATTTTACTGATGCTAAAAGTACTAAAAATTCACTCTCAGTGTTTGATCCTCTCTTTAGGGATCCACAGTTTATGTTTTATTATAAGAACCTAGTTGTAGGACTAGACCCACTGGAGTATGCACCCTTAAACTATACTTTTGATAGATGGGATAAAGTTGATTTCGTTGCTCCTGTTGTAGAAATTGAAGTTCCTCTAAATTAAAGAAATGGCTCAGCTAAGCTCCTATGTTTTTGCAAGTGATAAGAGGGTACAATGAGAACATATTATTGGAAAGAAAGCAAATGATATAGTTGTGCTAACATAGGAAGGGCCTGCACTGCCGTGCTTATAATAATAACAGTGAAGCTAACAGATCCTAAGAATGAGCGTAATTTACTCCCTCAAACCACAACTAGTAAAGCAGGAAGGAGTGATTTCTAAAAATTCTCACATTTAACAATGCATATGTAGGAGATTATCTATGGTTAAGAATAGTTGCATAACACCCCCTTTCTAACTTCCTAACAATGTTTAAAAATATATCCTTTTAAGTTTTTCATTTTGTTGAACTGAATATGTCAATTAGCTTATAACATCAGAATTTACCTGTATAATCAACCTGAAAATATTTAGGAGTTTTCCCTGTGAGGTTACAGATATTTTCAGAGACTTGGAAAGCTACTGTTCTAATATTGTTTGTATTATATTACATACTGTAATTATAGAATTTCTAGATTGTGTGTAACACTATTTCTGTGAAAACATCTATCCTTTTAAAGCAATATATACTCTTCTGAGTATCTACCTATCAGATGCAAACTGCTTATCTGATATGCAATAAATTATTTATGTATAAAATATCAATTGTGCAAAGAAATTACTTTCTATACTAACTAGTAAAATGACTAAGTAAACTTAAGGCAAAACTGTTTACTATGTCTGATTATATTTCAGAAGGATTATATATTTTCAAGAATGTCCTGTTGATATTGAATTTCCGCAATATGTAAATGAATAGTATTCATTATTAGATTCTCTGAATACATTCCCTATATGCTTGGCTTCTAACTATACAAGTGAGATAGCAATACAAACAAATATTGAAAACATTTAGAAGCCAGTTGGAAAATAATAATTAGCCTTGACAAGAGGAAAACTAAACTACAGTCCTAAGATGGAACATAGTAATTTCAGTTTATACATTTAGTAAAACTACCTGCTGTGTTTATGGGGGTCATTTCTCCCCGGCTGCTCTTTCCTAAACATATAATAACATGTTCAACATTTTGGATTTCCTCTCTTCTGTCCTTATTCTTTCTTTCTTCTAGGATGCAAGCAAACTTACAGGCAGATGCTCTAGAGGGCTTTATTCTCTAGTGTGTAAGTGGTATGTTTGCCTAGGTAGATATAAAATATTCCTGCAGAAACCCCACAATTTTCTGGCTTTGGAATTTACTATAGGGATTTTAAAGAAGATTTACTATTTTAATTATGTCTTAAATAAGCTAATGTGAAAATGAATTCACATTTCCCATACATAACAGGTGGGAGTCAGTCCTAGGAATGCATGGTATAAAAGGCAGTAGAAGCTAGCTGAGAAAAAACAGTTCTTCAACAAGTAAAGGTACTAAATTGGGGCAACACACTTCTATAGGACCCAGTTTTGTGATGGCCTTGGTATTTTTACATACGAATTATAGCCACGGTTAATTCTCAGACACATTTTTCAGGTCATTCAATTTTAACATTAGCAAAGGAATTAATTATTAATTTTTTTTTTTAATGAGGCCTTGGCATATAAAGATTTAGTCTTAAGCTGCATTTAAACTTGGTCACAGAATTATACATAATCACACGTTTAGATATTAACTGCTTGAGCAGAACCCATTTTGCCTGAATTAAAATATAGTTAAGTTGTGTCCTCCCTTCATATCAAACCAACCCACCTCCAACCCCTTCAGCTGTTATAAAGGCAGAAATCCTTGGCTGTGTCTAGCACCTACAATATGTGAAACTGACTCCTGCTGCCATCACAGCTGGCTTACGAACCCCTTGGAGAGTCATTAGCTAGAAAGTGATAAAGCAGCTTATCTAATGAGGTTACATATGAGCTGGAACTCTTCATCCTCCTTCAGGTCAGCCATCCAGTAATCATAACTCTCATTCTCACCTCAATACCTTCTTCATAATCATTTACTGTATCTGGAAAGTCCCACCATTTCTTTTTGATAGAAATATTATACTGCATAAAGTTCAAATGACTAATCCAATTATGGCATTACCCTTCTAAAAAGAAAAAATGTACTTATAAGACATACTGTACTCCTGTGTGTTAACATATCTCTCTTGCTTTTTTTTCAAGAATTTTTATTCAAGAATTTCTTGAATAAAATAGTGTATATGAAAACACCAACACAGAGCTTGGTATATAATATGGCTCTCAAAAAGTGTTAGTTTCTTTCTCTTGCTTTTATTTTGCCCACAAATTCTAGCACAGTTTTTAGTGCATGGCAGAATAAATTGGGCTGCATGTCTCCATAACTTGCCACTATGCTGCCATCTGCTTGGTGAGAAAGTGAAAGATATGCACAGACAGAAGCTACTTGGAACCAGGCATTCTGAAGCCAACAAGTTCCCTAATTCATTGTATCTAAGTGCAGTTTTGCAGATAAGAAAAATTTCTTGATGTAGTTTTCATGAGAAATGAGAAAAAGACAGGTAATGGCAATAAATTATGCATTTTTAACAAAGGTGAATATATTTAATTTAAAAAATGACCTCAATCTTAAAATTACATTTTCTGCTTAGTTTTTAAAGACAATTGCTCTTAAGAAACAGTAGAGATAAAAGTACTATGTCACTTTGTTTTTTGTTTGTTTGTTTTTGCTTTACTGTCTATGACATGACCATTTTGGC
The DNA here is from genome assembly GCF_002776525.5 of Piliocolobus tephrosceles. Taxonomy (NCBI): domain Eukaryota; kingdom Metazoa; phylum Chordata; class Mammalia; order Primates; family Cercopithecidae; genus Piliocolobus; species Piliocolobus tephrosceles. Next base: position 78,954,488 of record NC_045438.1, on the reverse strand, counting down.
AATGATACCATAATGAGACTCATTATTAGAACTTCATGTAGTTTTTATGAAAAAATAACAAAGCTTTAGAAGAAAGCAGCAATTATTTGTCAGCTTTTTCTTCTTAAAAAATTGTTTTCTTAATTTTAAAGTTACCCCAAATTCTGGAATCAGGAAACTAGCTGTGGCTGAAAGGAAAAGAAAAATAGTGGTGTTTTCTGAAAAATAACAATGAATTTTTCTGGCAATTCAACCTGTGAACCATTGCTGTCACTTAAATTTAGATTCCAATTCTTAAATAAAAACCATATGCATTTAATAATTTATCTTCCTACTAATGTCACAAACTAGAATTTATTTCAATTCTATTTTAACAAATATTTATTAAGGGCCTCATATGTTCACACCACTCTTGTAAGTGTTTAGGAAGTAAAATCAAGGAAAATAAACATCTCTATCTTAGTAAAACACATATTTTCCCCCAAAAAAGACGGACAATAGAGTTAACAACTAAAGAAACTGTACAGTGTGGAAGTTGCGAAGTACTCTAGAAAGAAAAAAAAAAAGAGTGGAGTTAGGGGGTCAGAAATGTTGAGAAGTTACAAGTTGTTACATTAAGTAAGGTTGTCTGCACACTGTCATTGAGCATGCAGAGTTTGAACAATGATTTGATGGAGATCAGTTTGGTAGCCAAACAGATATCCAGGGGTAGATAATTTTAAGGGAGTGGGAACAGCTAGAACAAAGGCCCAAAGATAGGAACACTTCTGGTGTGTGTTAAGGATTAATAAACAGACTAGCATGCCTGGAATGCATGAGTGAGGGGTTTAGTGGTAGATGAGACCAGAGGCGCTGAGGAGGTGAGATAGGAAGCAGATCACATAAAACTTGGCAGACTTCTACTCTTGCTCTGAGTGAGATGTGGAGTCACAGCAGCTTTCCGAGCAGAGGAACAAAATGGTCTATGCTTTAAAAAGGATGTAACTGCTGTGATTGAGAACTGGATGTAGAGTCAAGTATAGAACAACGGAGACCTATTAGGAAGTTTTGCAGTAACCCAGATAGGAAATGCTAGGGGCTACACAGCCGTGGAAGTGAAGAAAGTGGTCATATTCCATCTATATGTTTTACAAATATTTGGAAGGTAGATTCAATAAGATTTGCTGAAAGATTACATATATTCATAATCAAATATACTCTTTATTTAGTAATTGATAACTATGCAATTATAAATTCACATGAAAAATAATACCTATATAGCAATAAAAGTTGATTTTATGTATTTGTTTCAATTTATGTGGTAAGCTGAAAAATATTCTATGCTGAGGCTCCCTCTTACTAGTACACATTTACTAGATATTTAGGGATAAATTGGATAAAATATTATAATCAGAAAGTACGATAGATAATTAAAGATGTGACTCGGTGGTAAAATGTCTAGCAAGTATTGTGTGCTAGTATTAATAGGCTGCTCATTTAAGGAGGAGAAATCACTGATCCATTTCATTGATTAGCTGACCTCCTTGTGAAACTGTAGAAATTGTATCTGATATTACATTTTCATGCCTAGTTTTATTTTACTCAGAAGTGCTTTAATAAATGTCATATTTTAATATTAAGAAGGTTCAGTGTGTTGGAATATTCTGCAGATTTAACAAAAGCTTAGCAAAGCATTTTAATATATAAGTAAATTTCGAATAAAGATTCAGTATATTAGTTCTTTCATTCCAAAAGATAACTCTTTAAAATTAACATTATATTACAATGCTAGGCAAAGTGATTAGAGACCAAACATGCTTTGCTATTTTAAAAGAACACAGTCATTAGCAGAAAATGATTTGTAGTGCAATTTTACTTCACTTGGGAGAAAAACAATTCCCTTTCATATTTACTAAATATACTTAAGAATGTAGATAGAAAAAACAGGTTCTACAGAAGTATAATGCTTAGTATTCTCTTTCATGGTTTTAAAAGATGCTATTAGACACAGGTCAGAGGTGCAATTAAAGCTAAGGGAAACATATTTTATAATAAAGAAATTTATTGCTATTTTGATAACATATGAAATTTCATAAGCATTAGTGGGAAAATATAATTTGGAAAATTATATTTAAAGCTTACACAGCTTTGCTAGTATTTAATGCTTTAGAGACAAGATGGCCCAACACAATTAGCTAAGTCCTGAGGCAGCATTAAAATGTTGAAATATGGGATTGTAGGAGCTTACCAAGTCAGAAATTTTCAAAAATAATTTTGATTCATTGAAATATAATTTCACTTATAAAATGTTACATAGTTTACAAGATAATTTGTGTATATTTTGTATCGTGTAATAATTGCTAAATAAAATAGCAGTAAATTCAAATTATTTATCACATCTTACATGAGGGCTTATAAAAGATTTACAATATATAATTCATACCCTCGAGAAAATATATAAATTCTTATTTATATACGTCTCTTTTAAATCAGTATATCTCAATATGTGGCATATGTATTAAAATCATTAGAATTACCTGCATATTTGTAAAAATGTATATAACTGTTCTCCACCAAGTTTGTCTACAGAATCAATACTTCCTGATTGTGGGTCTCAGTATTTGCATTGTAACAAGCACCTAATATCAACTGTGAGAACATAGTAATTTGAGAATAGAAGAATCAAATTGTAGGCAACAGTAATATATTATTTGTTGATTATGTATATATCAATCACAATAGGTGAGTTACTGATCCCAGGAGCATTCCCCAATAAACTTCCTGCATATGTATCTCTGTCTCAGAGTTTGTTTATCCTTGGAACTCAACCTGCAATGTCTGGATATGACTGAGCTCACTAATTAGTGCTCTTCTTATTTCCTCTCTCTATATTTGTTTTGTTAGACACCATCAAGGTCCTTTTTGTTTATTAAGTTTAATTACAAGATACAAATTATAATATCTGAAATTTCACTGACAAATTTAGATTTCTGACTTGACTTCTGGAATTGACATTTCTGGCCCCACTGGGCACTTATGCATCTTCAGCAAGAACAGGGAAGTGACTACTGCTTATAAAGGAGATAATCCCTCTTCAGGTCCCTGTGGTCTACACAACTCCACGCTGCATCAACATTCATTGATCAGTTCTACAGGAATTTGTTAAACTAACTGGTCACTTACTCAAGTAAATGTCCAAACTATCTCTTTTTGAGATTAATGTTGGCTTTTAGAAATGTTAGAAAATTAACAAAAGCCATACGGCATTTTGATTAAGAGCACAATTTGGGGTTTGATTACCGCCACTGTGCAACCTTAGGCTTATTCAAACTCTTTATACATTAATTTCTTCATATTTATAATGAGGACACTAATACTAGTTACATTATAGAGCACTGTGAAGATTCATTGAATTAATGAATGAATAATGAATGTAAAAAACAATACAAGGCTCAACATGTCACAAGTTAAGCACACAGGCTTTCACACTATACAGATGCATACATGCACATATTTTATAAACATAATACAAACATGTAGATACAGATGTATAAAATTTACACTATATGTAATTTCTTTATTATATATCTGTAATGTATACTATATATAATTTACACTGTAGGAAGGTGATATAAAACAAGTAAAGTTTAAGATGGAATTTGAAGAAAAACTATAGCATTAATTACTATTCTTTTTAAAATGTAGGAAGAAATATTACAACAAAAACTTACAGGGAAATTTTGTATCTCTTATAATCTACTGCAAGCGATTCCTTTTTTTGTGTGTCTTGTTTTATAAAATATAAAGCTCCCCAGGAAGGCCGAAATCTTTATTATTTCATAGAGGGGTGCTTTTCTGATAAATATACTGGAGTTTTGCAGAGGCACACTCTTCATTAATTAATTTCTAAGTCTGGATTTACTAAATCATGCTTGTAAGGAACATGCTTTCCCCAGCTTTAGTTTTTGGTAAGGGAATATTTTAAAGCAGTGCACGCAGCTCAGGTTATATCAATGACTGAATTAGAGAGGCATACTAGTGGCTATCTAACTCTGATTACACCTTCAAAATTAGGACCCATTTTCATGAAGTCATTGTATCAAATAAGGGTTAAATATTCTCTTTGGATTTAGTGATTCAAATACATCCCTAAGGGAAGCCTTCCAAAAGTCACCTCTAGATACTTTTACTCACTATGATAAGCAGTTCTACAGATTCAGGGAGCATTCTGTCCCCCACCTGTGCTTTGTGTGTGTGTGTGTTTTACTAGCACTATGAATGAATATGTCCAATTATCACTTTTTGAGGGCCATATAGGATAACAGTTAATCAAGTTGGACATTTTCAGTGGACTTAATTTAGAAGTTTGAATGAAGGTTTTATTAATATGGTATCCAAAGAGGAAACCTAACAAAAAACAAGATGCAAAAACTTTTTGGTTTTGCCTAATTGCTTTAAATTAAAATAAACAACTTCAAATGCATAATATAGATTTTTTTGAGTATACATATTTAAGCATTTTAACAAAATAATTTATTTCTAAATATTCATTTCTTTATGAAAGAAACAAGTAAGCAGACTGTATTAATCAACTAAATGTATAGGCTCTAAAATTTAGGAGTAAACACATGATTCCTTACTAAGCTGGCCTTTTATCCACCTCAGTGGGGACTTAAATACTGGAATCCAATGGGGTAAAACATTTTTGAGTACATTTAGGACTCTTGTCATTCTTCTACAAATTCTTTCCTTCTTTCTCTTAATATTCTACTCAATTATCATCTACCACTTCTTACAGTTTAGTTCAAGAAACCAAAATAATGATATCAAATATATAGAATATAAAGTTCTGGGAAATGTGCATGTTTATTGTACATGTACAAATATATACTATTCATTAGGCACTAAATTTCAACACACAAAGTAGAATGTTTTTCCTGGCCTACTGTAATCAAGATTTTGGAAAGGCAGATGTTTGACAATTTTATTTACATTTTCTCAGATTTTATTTTTAAAATTAAAAATTCCATCTGGATTAAAATGTATTTCTACAAGGTTAGGAAATCCAAAATTAAAGGACTCTACCCCTAACTGATCATACTGGCTTTCATACAGTGCTGCTCTTTAGCATCTTTCAGTTTGATATCATTTTTGGATGTAGCTAAATGCCAGATACCCTGACAAACATATATTCTACCAGCTGGATCTCCATCTGCTCAACTAAACATTTTCACACCAAATCTGTATAAAAAGCTATGTTTTCAAAGAGAGTTATCTACAACTGAAATATTAAAATCTTCACTCCAGGAGTCCCTCCATTACATATTTCACATGTATTAAATCATGAATACAAAACTACCTCCAAGTATTATCAGTGGTCTGCTTTCTGTTGCCAAAAGTTATCTTAAACCATCCATGAAGGGGCAGACAGACTCTTTTGAGCACAACAAATATTTTTGAGATTTTTCGCCTAAGGCAGAAGTATTGCTACTGTCTTTTGATGTGTTTCCTTAGAAAAATACTGCAAAATTAATGTTAATGGATAGACTGATCTTTTAAAAATCTGCATTAAGTTTGTACAGGCATAACTTCCTTTACCAACATATGAGTATATTAGAACCAATATAAAATTTGCCTCTAATTACATCCTCATAATATTCATCAGAATCTTTTTAATTGGGTTCTGATTATACAAGAGTGGCAAAGAAAATCTCAGGTAATTTTAAAAAGTTTCTATCTGAAAATAACATTGATCCTTGGTGGGGCTACGGAGCATTTCATAAACATCAGTGCCATTAGATTTTCTAGCTTGGGGAAGTCATCTATAAACCTTTATTAGATTTTTGTAAACCCAACGGCAGATGAAAGGCATGAAATACAATAATAATCAGGATTGGCCTTAAGGCAAAAATGGGGTCACAGAATTCATATAACATGTAAGTGCACAATAGGGTTTAAGTCTGAAAGAAGGAAACTAGACTCTCTCAACATGTGTATCCTACCTCTTAAATAACATCGGTTGCCACACTCTAAAAAAATATGTGTGTAAGTGTGCCAGGGCAAATAGGGGCATTCCATTCTTTGAGATTGCAGAAACATAAAATCAAGAAAAGAGGGTATTAAGGGTGCCTTCAACACAGATACAGAGAAAGACAAATCTTCACTATTTGTCACCTAGGCAAACAAACATAAAAGCATTGAGAACATCATAATTTTTTACAAACCAAGGCCTTGGCCAGCAAGCTGAGTAAAATGTTTCTGTGTGTTCATAGTAGGAGTAGAAGCAAAAGAGGTTCATATTGTAGAGGGTAGAAGGGATATGTGCAAGCCTTTTATTGATAGATTTTTCAGCCACTATTTTATTTTGTACTTATTAATAACAATCCTGAAAAAAGACATTTTTTTTTCCAGTGAACATACCTTTTCTAACACTGGGGTTATGTAGTATAAAAAATGAGGGTGCATGGGAGGAGAATGAGAGAGAGTGAGTGTACAGACAGAGACAGAGTGAAGGTTCTACCAGCTGAGGAAATATTTAGAATTGCCAGGAATAATATATGCATATAGGGAAATAGTTGTTATAAAATAAGCTATAGCTCAATTTTAACCCTAAATTCAAAGGACACTATCAACGGAATTTAGGAACAATTGGTTCTAAGTGTTTTTTATATTATAGAAACTTTAGCATTATATCACTTATTCTTTTATAATAAGTAAAATTATTTAAGTGAGGAGTTCATCATCAAGTCCTTCTAAAACGATACATGCCTCTGTATCCAAACAAAAGCCAGGCCTATTTAGCTACATGATAATAAAGGTCAAACCAGTGATGGGTACCTGACCTAAAATAAGTATTTCCTATGATCAATTGTCTACAATTTTCTGTAATTGTAAGCTTTGTTTCAAATAGTAAAATTTAGGATCTATCATCCACTATACTCCACTCCTTCCCACCCTCTATGTCTACTCCTAAACTTACCAAAATATATCTATCAAGAGAATCAAGGTAAAAATAATAGATATGATAAATGAAGGACATTTTAAAAATTCCAACAAAATGAACTATCACTTTTCTTGGTATTGAAAATAGGTGTACATTTAACCAAGGTTAACTGCAGTAAAAAACTGTTACGAATCTACTGGTATACTTAATATTTTATATTTATTCAGACACACTTTGAAGTATCTGCATGTATCTAAGTGGCTAAAAAGAAGGACTTTGTATTTTGGAAATTTCAATAAAGAAAACTTGCTTAATTCAAACATTTGCCAAGAAAAAATGGTTATCATCAAACGCAGGATATTAAATAATTATCTGTTTGCACTGCTGGCTTAAGAAGGATGTAGTGCTGATGCCCAGGCTTACTGAAAAAAAAAAGACACAACATCCTTTCTTTGCCATCAATGAGATCTGACAAAGAGTCAAGAATAATAACTCTAGATTTACAAACTGCCTGCTGTGTTCACCAAACATTGGTTATACAGCAGACAATTCTATTCATAGTCTAAGATTCATGTAATGAAAATCTCATAAGAACACTGAAGAATTATGCCGTGGTATTAGTGGGAAGTAAAAAGGAAAGAGATTAAACTATATCTCTCCCTATAGGCTAAGTTCCATGAGAGGCTATGTTCAAGTCACCACTGAATATCCAGCCCTCAGCAAATTACCTGGCATACAGTAAGCATTCAATAAGTATTCAACAAGTGAGTAAAATCACAACCCACATTTCAATAAAACACTGCACAACATTCAATGCCATCTAAAACATATTAAAGAGTGATTTTAAATGAATGCTCCATTTATATCAAATATATGAAGAGTTTCCTGTGTTAACTGTTAAATATCTAATGAATGGCATAAGCAGAACTTAGGAGAAAGGTTGACTAGCAAGTGACCTAAACTTGTCTCTATGTGAAGATTTCCAGTTGCACTGAAAATTATAAGTAGAAGCAAGTTTTAAAACTAAGAAATTATTTGTTCACTGAAACTCAAAGGTAAGGTCTCTCCTCTTCATTGTGTTTAGCAAGTGAGTTTCCTGCTAATGCAGGAATAGATCCTGGGATCCCATCATAGCATATGACGTGTCTGGACTAAAATCTTTCAGAGAATCTATTCTGTGAACACAGGAATCTTGTCTTTGTTTCATACTAACACATATCCAGCGGTTAGCAGAATGACTCATGACAGGTGCTTAATATTTATTAAATACATCAACGAATGGGCAGAAACAACAGAAAGACATATAGTAACTGAATATAAGAAAGAACTTTCTAAGATACAAAGCTGCAAATTTTTACTGTTGTATCTTCTTAGTTTTCTCCAACTTAGCCAAACCCATTCTTTCAATTGGTATCCATCTTACATGATTGTGAGTTACCTCATATTTCCCATCATTTTAAAATATATTTGTATCACTGTTAACCTGTGCTATCTAGAATTGGGCACAATATTCCCAGTTGGAAGTGAATGTGCCGAGCAGAGCTGAGTATCAGCCACCTTTACTCTATAAATCAATGCAGTCTAAGACATATGAGATGTTCTGATGGCCACTAGACTCATACTGATTTGATTATATCCAAAGTTCAGTTCTCACTCCTCACCTTGCAGAGCTATCAACATTTGGGACAGATCATTGCCTTCTCCTTGAAATAACTTTCTTTGCTTTCTCGGCATCAAATTGAATTTTTTCTATTATCTCAATGGTCATTCATTCTCTGTCACTTTTCCTGATTGTTCTTCATCATCCAGTGCCCTGGCACTCACACCTCAACCCTGCTTTTTATTCTATTTATACTCACTTCCTTTTATCTCATTTAGTTCATGACTTTAAATTCCATGTCAATGCTGAAAGCTCCAGATTTACATAATTAACCCCAATATCACAGGTAAACTAGAGACACCTATAGCATCTTAAACATAGCATAACAGAAACTGAGTTCCTAAACTTCTTCAAACCTGTCTCTCCCACAAATTTTTCTGTCTAGAGTTACTAGTTATTTTATCTTTTCAAAAGTTACACGGGTTAAAAATACTCAAGGCCACCCTTGGTCACTGTCTTTCTGTCATATTCCACATTCAATGTGCTAATCTTGTTGACTCTATATTCAAAATGTATTCAGAATTCACTACTCCCTACCATTCCATTGCCACCTAGTGAAAGTCACCTTCTAGATTACTTCAATAGCCTCCTAATCTCTTGCTCATAATCTAGAACCCCTCTTACTTATTCTTAACACAGCAGAGAGATTGTTAATGAGATTGTTAATGAAAGTATATTCATGTCATTCTTCTGCTTAAATCCGCCCTACTGGCTTTCCATCTTCATCTAAAGCCAGCGGTTTATAATGACTTGCAAGGTCTAACATGGTGTGTCCTTGCAACTCTGTTAACACCCGACTTCCTTTTCTTGTACTCTCATCCTTTCTCCCTTCACACCAGATACACTCATCTCTCCCACCAAACATGCTAAACATGCTTTTTCCTTGGGACCTGCTCAGGCTGTTCTCTCTGTCCAGAACACTCTTCCTCCGTTTGGCTTTGCTTTCATATCTCACTCAGGCTTTTATTCAAACGTCATCCCAATAAAGCCTTTCCTGGCAATTTTTAACAACTGCAATCCCTTGACACTCCATTCATAGCTTTCCTATGTATTTTGTTTGGACAACATAATCTAAGTTTTTATATGTTACACATTTAGTATATTTCTGTCTGTTCTACTTGCACCCCACTTCTATTAGAAACTTTTTAAGGACAGAAATTTCTTTTTTTGTCTATAGCTTTTCCCAGCATCTAGAGTAATGTATGAAACGTGTGAAATGCTGAATAAATATATTCGAATGATACAACAATATATGAGAGTTTTAAGGGAAAACATTTCACTGATGAATTTTCAAGTATTAGTCAGCTGGGAAGTGTTTTAGCATGATGGAATCCACACTTCTGTAAAGTGCATCATAAGTCATATTTTAATCATCTTTCCTCACCTAAAAGAGAGGTAATCTGGTCGTTCTTACCTGACTTTATTATCTTGGATACCAAGATCTCTCCTAGGACATTGGTTCCTGAGTCATGGCAATTTTAATGCATCAAAGGGGCACTACTCAATCTGGGTAATAATATATTCTCACTAGCGAATTCCCATAATCAATGTGCTCCCTCTAAGCACATGTCTTAAATAGTAAGGAGAAAGAGGAATAGAAAATGGCATGGTCTCCTTAAAAGACTACATGGGAAAAATAATACTTTGATTATACAATATAATAAACCAAATATGAAAAGTACTATTTTCTAATTTAAAGATAACATTATTAAGGAAGGAAGAGAAAAACAGCAAGTCAAGGTCACATTTTGCAGAATGAATTAACCAAAACTGCATTATAAAAATCCATATTCATCTTCTAATATTAAAAATAACTTTAACAATAACATGTACACACTAATAACTAACTCCTCAGGGAACTAAAGTGAATAAAGTAATGTAGGGTTTTTTTTTTTTCATTACCAATAACTTTTAACTTTTGTTTCCTTTAAGAATTGTATATTTTAGTGTCAGACTAAATGAAAATACTCTTTTTTCAGATCTGCATTGTAATAATATAACTATTACACAGCAAAGATAAGTAACTGCACAGTATGACCTACAAGTTCTGAATGAGACACTGGCCACTAAACACTTATCATACTTTTACAATCAGAAGTAACTGAAATGTTTAATTGCTAATCATTATTTATTTCAAATAGAAAGGTTAAAAGCTTTTGTTAATTAATATCTAAGCCAGATTATAAGCAATATTAATGTAAATATAAAAATAAAATTATCATTTTTAGACATGCTAACTAGCAACAGCATATGGTCCAAGAGCTGTTTCAAGAATTTTACTTCACACCTAATAAAGAACGTGAGTGCTATGCCATGACATGTGTATGAATCCTGACATACTTGATTTTTCAAATACTTTTCCAACACAGCTATTCTTTGCATACTTTTTTTTTAAAAAGGAGACATCTCTTAAAGAATACATTTCAGCCATTATAGAGTATGACTGACTAAATAAACTTAGTAACTTCATTGATTTTCTCAAATAATCTTACTGTCTCAAATATTTTTGATTATATTTTGTATAAATACTTTTGTTATATGTATCTTCTACTTTATACAAGGAGACTGTGGCAGAACTGGAAAGAGAAACCAGGTCTCTTACTTCAGAGCCCATCTTCTTTCCATTACACTCATCAGCTGAAGAAATTTAAAAAACAAAAAACAAAGACTCATTCTTGGAGCAGAAGATACTGAACAAGAATACTAATTAAATTATTAGCAATGTAAACTCTCACCTAAAGTATAAGCAGGTTTATCCTTTTACACTAGTTAGAAGATAAACTATATTTGGGAGGAATTGAGAAAAATTTCAGTCAGTGGAATGAGGGAAGGAGATAACTAAGGAAGTTGAAATAATTCTTGTTATACAATGTTAAACATAACAATTAAATTGTTTTCAAACAGTACACAAAATGGTAATCAAAGGATGAAAGTGACTCTTTTTAATTGACACATAATAATTTTACATATTTATGAAGTACATAGTAATATTTTGATACAAGTATACAACATGTAATGATGAAATTAGGTGGATTAGCATACCCATTACCTCAAACATTTGTTATTATCATTTCTTTGTGCTGGGAACATTCAGAATCCTCTCTTCTAGCTATTTGAAGATATAAAATAAATTATTGTTAACTATATCACACCACAGTACTAAAGAACGCCATAGCTTATTTCTCCTATATAGCTCTAGTTTTGTATATATGAACCAACCTATCTTCCTCTCTCCCCAACCTTCTTAGTAACCACTATTTTACTATCTGCTTCTATTAAATCAAAGTTTTTTGCTCTTACATGTAAGTGAGAATATGTAGTAGTATTTGTATTTCTGTACCTGACTTATTTCACTTAACATAATATCCTCCAGGCTCAACAATATTGCTACAAATGAGCAGATTTCTTTCTTTTTTATGGCTGAATAGTATTCCATTGTGTATATATGTACCACATTAAAAAAAATCTGTTGACCTGTTGATCGACACTTAGGTTGATTTCATATCTTGGCTATTGTGAACAATGCTACAATAAACATAGAGGTGCAGATAGCTCTTCAATATGCTGATTTCCCTTCTGAAAGTTGCTCTTTATCCAAGCCAATCAACAGCATTTTCTCCAAGGGCAAAATATTTACTTTTCTCTTTTTTATGTTAGCTTGACTATCAGCTAAGAAGGCATCTCAAAAGGTGTAAAGCATTTATTAACTCCTTATTCTATAACTGATCTTAGGACTTTGTTGTATGGAGAACATGCCCACCTACCCACAATATTGAACATTTCTTAACTGGCTTTTCATTAGATGATCTGTCTGTGTAGGTTCACAGTCAAGAGTGGGCGTATATGTCAAACATTTTGATAATCTAATGGCTATTTGGGGAAAAGTACTGCAGATGCTGAATTGTAAAATTAGCAACATGGAAATGCAGTAAATCTGTAAAAGTTTAGTTATAATTTTGGCAACAAAAGTATACATTACAATACTACAAATGAAGGATATCACTGTTTTTTAAGGAAATAAGTAAACAGAGATGGCCTAAACAATTCTCCTTAGTTTTACTTTCCACATGTATAGTCACACCACTATAATAAAATCGTATTTTCTTTTTTAAGGTTTTCAATATCTTTCTCACTAAACACAAAAGTCTTTTCTCAGTTTTCTTCACCTTTAATCCGTTTCCAAATTCTGCAACTACTGAATACATGCCTTCCTGAAATATGCAGATTACATATTTAGCAGAAAAATACAAAAAAATTCCAGAGCTTTTAAAAATCAAACTCAGACATGAGTCTTATTTTTCATTTATAACTTATTTAGAAATAGAGATTTCATTTAGAATGCATACTAAATTTATTTCATGTACACATATAAACATTTTTTCAAAGAAATGATCATGGAGAATTAAGGAAATCATCTGAATAACTAAGGACAAATTATTACTTTACATGAACTATACAAACAATTGAAGCAATGTTGCTTTCTCATCCAATAATTTCCCCATGTAATTTGTATATGTGTGGCAAATAGCAATTCAACCACATTATACCTTGTTTAGTTTATCGATTAATTATTTCTTCAAAGATATGTACTTTCTATTTTTCAGCTACTATTGTAAACCACTATGTCATTTTATCTTTTCATAGCATCCACAAGCAAAGGCTGAATGAATAGGCTTTCATTATATAACTCTGCTTTAAGGCAAACATAGACAACATGCTGCATTGCCTCACACAGTTCAGTTCAATAGAAATAATATATTAATCTATTTTCTCAACAAAATACATATTATGCAACTACTACACACCTGACATTGTTAGGTGCTTGACTTTTTTGTTGTTCACCGAGATCACAGGAAACTGGTACTTGACTTTTGAAAAGACTTTTAATAATAGCACTTGTTTAAAAATATTCTCACAGAATTTGTTTCAAAGGATATTTACAGTGAAGCTCAACTGCTTGTCAGCGTCATGGCTAAGATTAAGTGTAGTACAGTGGAGCTCAGTGGACCTGGTGGAAGGTGAGAAGTAGAACTGAATAAAGCAAGCAAAAAATAATAATAATAAAAAAAGCCTTGAGAAAATTAATAATTTGAGAAAAATGTTTATAAAATAAAATAAGTATAATAATGGTAAGTATAACTCTTTTCACCCCAACTCCAGCAAACTATATTTCTGGTAAGTACTATAAATAATGAACAGTTATCTACAGAACATGAGCTTTGTATATTTGTAATCTTTTATCTGATATGTACTTAAATTACAAATTCCATCTCTCTCCTTGCTAAGTGGCTTATATATTTTTATATGCAATTTATAGGAACTCAATTATAATGTTAAATTTAATTTTTGTGCTATATTTTAATACATATGTGCATGACAAAAGTAAGCAAGTTTATATAAACATTAGAATTGTTTATTGTGCACATTGTATTAACATATCTCAAATTCTGAAGACAAAAGCAAGAGCTATTTCAGAAAATGCCTTAACATTTCAATACAATTAGGTAAAAAATATGATTTAGAATATTTTTGAATTTCAAATAAACTGATATGATCAACAATGTGATACAGTAGATCTAAAGCAATTAATTTGTGCAGGGTATTAATTTAAACATAAAAAATACTGGCTCAAATTCATCAAAATAAGAGTAATCAATGTCTTATTTCTTTTTGTGTTAATTTTATATCTTTTTAAACTTTTATTTTAGATTCAGGGGTGCATGTGCAGGTGTCTTATAGGTAAATTTTGGGTCATGGTTGTTTCATTATCTAGGTAATAAGCATAGTATCTCTGACAGGTACTTTTTCTGATCCTCTCCCTCCCCTGAAACTCCACCCTCAAGTAGTCCTGATATCTGTCATTCCCTTCTTTGTGTCTCTCTGTACTTAGTGTTCAGCTTCCACTTGTAAGTGAGAACATGAACCATTTGTTTTTCTTTTCCTGCATTAATTTGTTTAGGATTATGGCCTCCAGCTCCATCCATGATGCTTCAAAGAACATGATCTCATTCTTTTTTAAAGCTATGTAGTATTCCATGGTGTTAATGCACCACATTTTCTCCATGCAGTCTCCAACACTGATAGGCATTTAGGTTGATTCCATGTAAACTGTGCTGTGATGAACATTTGTATGCATGTCTCTTTATGGCAGAATAATTTATATTCCTTTAGGTATATATACAATAATGGAATTGCTGGATCAAATGGTAGTTCTGTTTTAAGTTCTTTGTGAAATCACCACACTATTTTCCACAAAGGCTGAACTAATTTATATTCCCACCAGCAGTGTATAAGTGTTCCTTTTTCTCCAAAACCTCACCAGCATCTGTTATTTTTTGACTTTTTAATAATGCCATCCTAACTGTTGTGAGATCTCATTGCAGTTCTGATTTGCATTACTCTAATGATTAGTGATGTTGAGCATTTTTTATGTGTTTGTTGGCCACTTGCATGTTCTCTTTTGAAAAGCATCTCTTCGTGTCCTTTGCCCATTTTGTAATAGGATTGTTTAATACTGCAAACCAGGCAGGTAAAAGATCTGTACAACGAGAATTACTAAAAACTGCCAAAAGAAATAAGAGATGGCACAAACAAATAGAAAAACATTCCATGTGCATTGATAGGAAAAAAATCAATATTGTTTAAATGGCCATACTGCTCAAAGCAATTTACAGATTCAGTGTTATTCCTATCAAACTACCAATGATATTCTTCACATAATTAGATAATACTATTTCAAAATTCATATGAACCAAAAAAGAGCTGAATTAGTCAGGACAATTCTAGGCATCATGTTACCAGACTTCAAACTATATTACAATGCTACAGTAACCAAAAAAGCATGGTATTGGTACAAAAGTAGACAGAATAGGGAGCCCAGAAATAAAGCTGCACATCTATAGCCATCTGATCATTGACAAAGTCAACAAAAACAAACAGTGGGGAATGAACTATCTAGTCAATAAATGGTGCTCAAATAACTGACTGGCAGAGGATTGAAGCTGGACCCCCTCTTTACACCACATACAGAAATAAACTCAATATGGATTAAAGACTTAAATGTAAAACTTAAAACTATAAAACACTGGAAGATAACCTAAGAAATACCATTCCAGACATAGGCCCTGGCAAAGATTTCATGATGAAGATGCCTAAAGCAACTGCAACAAAAAAATTGACAAATGGGAGGTAATTAAACTAAAGAGCTTGTGCACAGCAAAATAAACTATCAAGACAGTAAATAGACAACCTACAGAATGGGAGTAAATACTTGCAAATTATGCATCCAACAAAAATCTAATAGCCAGAATCTATAAGGAACTTAAACTAATTTTATATATCTAAAGATAATTCTCTAACAAGTATATACACCAACAATCTAAAACACTTTCCAACTACTAGAGAATAAACTTAATGTATAATGTAGAAAAAAATATATCCAAAGAAGCACATTAAGATGTTAGCATTTCTGCTACTATACATAGAAAACTGTATCCCCACAGCTTTTCCATGCATTATAACTAGCATATTCTGACTCAAATCCACAAATATCAAGGTTAAACATGTGATGCAAATCAATTTAATTCTCTGATAACCATGAATATATTTGCAAGTTTCACCTTTAAACTTAATCCAAAACTAGTATAGATTGTGATGTGTAGCTCATATCTTAACATTTTCCAGTATTAGTATGAATCACATTTATTATAATTGATTTTTTTTCCAGAAATAGGACAACGCAGGTGCAAAAATCAAGGACAGGAAGAAATAAATAACCCAGAAAACAACAGGACAGGCCACAGACCCATATAACCTCAGGGGCTGTCTCACCCAGCAAGTGTATGGGCTTTATCACCTTAGGCAATTTGTTTAACTTCTCTCAGCATTTGGAATAATAACACATTCCTCACAAAACTCTTGCAAGTTTGATTCCTAGAGGGTCAATTAAGTGTTAACAGGTGAGAATGCATCCTCCAATATATTTTACATAAATCCAGTCTTACTTTTTCTGCTTCCAAAAATGGGGGATATTCAAGAAATATTATAAAAATTCTTCTATTTCTATTTTTAGTTTTAGAACGAAATGAGACTTTCCGTCTAATGTAAAGCATAATCATCAACACATGTGAAACATTATCTGTCTAGGGTTGTAATGTAACCGTTTTGCCCTGACCAAACCTGGGACAATAATTATATTTCAAATTTTACAGTTTCACTGGTATTTATATTATAATACCAAAGGATTTGTTAAAGTTCTCTGTATCATAAGGAAGTATTTTTTAAAAGTGAAATAATTATATTTTTTAAAAGCACCTGTGTTTTATGAGGGAGACCACCAGCAAAGATGTAGAATAGTAGGGGGAAAATAGGAGCAAAAAGGAATAACCTGTTAGACCCATACACTAACCAGTAATAATCAGCCACAGTTTTTTTTCTGTTTGTTTGTTTTTTTTAATCCCATGCCTATCTACCTATAACAATTAAAATAGAGACATGGAAACTATACTCTTTGAATCTTTATTAGTTTCATACTGTGGTATAAATAACCATAAATTACATTTTTTCCTCTGTATTTTGTGAAAATTTAAATAGAGAAATGGAAATTTTTCTATTTAGCAATAGAGATTGTTAAAATTCTAATCATAGTTAAATTCCCTATTTCATTTCTTGATATACTCCAGAAATGGCTGCACAGAGATCTGAACATGTATCCAGTATATGGGAGACATATAATGCATCTTTCTTGCTATAACCTACAAAAGAGGCACAAGTACTATACTTGGTACCCAGAACATATTGGAAAACGTTTCATTATAATTGATGTACCTTCAAAAGCCTATTTAAAGGAGTGTTTAAAAAAACAGTTCATGTAGTATACCGAGCACCAAAACTTTCAAGCCTAATACTATACTACTACTAGAACAAAAGTATTTTAATACAAGAAAGAAAAGTAATACACAATCATCACATAACTTTATATTTTGAGGTTGCCCAATAAAATATTTCTCACAACCTCTTCAATGAACTTAGCATCAGAAAACGAGGCAAATGCAAGGTATACATGAAAGTTTCAGATTCTATTCATATTTCATGTTACAAATTGCTTGGATTTCATGTGTATTTCACTTTGCAAGTGTAGCGGGCAGTCAAATGTACAACTGTTCAAAGCCTTTTACACTTTTCTTGTTGTTGTTATGAGACAGAGGCTGGCTCTGTTGCCCAGGCTGGAGTGCAGTGGCATGATCTTGGCTCACTGCAACCTCTGCCTCCTGGTTTCAAGCAATTCTCCTGCCTCAGCCTCCAGAGTGGCTGGGACTACAGGCACATGCCACCACACCCAGCTACTTTTTTGTATTTTTAATAGAGATGGGGTTTCACTGTGTTAGGCAGGATGGTCTTGATCTCCTGACCTTGTGATCTGCCCACCTTGGCCTCCCAAAGTGCTGGGATTACAGTCATAAGCCACTCTGCCCTGCGGTCCCTTTTACACTTTTAAGAACAGAAGTGAATAGCTCATTCCCAATACCAGTTCCAATAGCAGCCACTGCTCAAGTAACCAAGAGTAACCTCTTGTTTGAATGGCATCCTTCTTCCAACTTAACAATTTTATCATAAATTTGAAGGATCTGTAGAGTAATATAAATTGGATAGCGTACAAAGTATTATTTTGATTAAAAAAAAAGGAAAAACAAGGAAGCTTATATCAGTCAACGTATTCCTTTTGTTTGCCCTGTATAGGGGTGGCAGTTCGAAGTAGTTAGGAAAAAGATATAAAAATTAAGTATCAATGAGTAATTAAAAGTGGCTGCTGGTTTTGTTTTACTGTGTTTGGTTGAACGCATAGTCAGTACAGTGAGAATCTTCACAGAAAATACCTTAAACAACAGAAGAGTGTATTGCTTCTGCGTTTTCAAATCCGCAATTCAAAGTTCCACTTTTCTCCCATGGGAGACTGACCCAGAACACAGAAGAAAGATCCACAAGGATAAGGTTGCTCAATAGTGTCAACGATTACCAGTGATCAAAAGCAAGGTTCCAGTGACCGCACACCATTTCCAAAAGGTCAGAATCACAAGTTCTTTTAGTAAGTGAATGTCTTTACACACTGATTGAACAAAGCTATAACAAAAGACTATTTTTATTCTCTGGAATATAAATTAGAAAAGAGACCTAATTTTCTGTGGATAGTTTTTTGACCATTTCTACCCTTAGAAAAAAAGCTACTTGTATAAACATAAAATCAGTTTGGGTATCGTGCTGTATTTTGTTTACAAGAATGTGTAAATGTCAAAGGAAAGAAAATCTGTTTTCAAAGGGCCTCAAACAACTACTTTAAAAGAAACTTATTCAGATTTGTTGAAATGTATTCAACAGATAATTGAGAGATTTCTCTCATAGAGAGCTGGCAGGAAAAGAAAATATTCCAGTATTTTTCTATATCAAACAGTAGAGTATCACAGACAAGCCTGTTGTTCTTACTACTGATCTCAAACCGGGAGCTCTCAAGTTAGATACACCTCAGAAAGAGAAGTAAGTATCAAAGGATGGAAAAAGCAGCAGCATCCTGGAGGCAAAGAAATGAATTCTCAGGGAACAACTTGCTCTTTGTGCACCGTTTATATGACTCTTGTGACACTGGAATAATGATCTCATATTGTAGCATGCTTTTTCCTCTGCACCTAGTTCCTTATCACCAAAACAAACAGGAAGGAAGAAATGGAGTGAGGATGGAGGGAGGTGACGAAAAGAGGGAAGGAGAGAAAGAAAGGGAGGGAGGGAAGAAACAGCATTGGGAGGGAGAGAACAAAAGGGAGATAACTCATCAAAGAGTATAAAAGTCTTGAACAGGAAGCCTAAGAATGTCATCATGTTGCCCCCAAATCCCCACCAACAGCCCGTGGGAGTAGATGTAAAAGAAACAACAATTTTCTGGGGTTAACGAAAGTCTGGGACTGCTGTACTTGTGGAAATCACATGCTTCTCTCTTCTCTCTTTTCTTGTGTTTTACATTCCTCAGCTTCCTACTTCTTGCTTTTTAAATTTAATATTTTGAAATAGTTTGAAATAGTCTAAGCAGGGTGTATGTGTGTGTGTGTATTCAATAGCTTATAAAACCATCAAATATATTAAATAAGAGAATGACTTTCAGGTGCCCTGGAAGCTCCTACAAAGTTATAAAAGGGGATATTCTGCTTTTGATTCCTATGCGACCTCTGAACCACTGAAATTCAACTCTTTCCAAATCAGTATTCCAATAAATCATGTTTTTTTTTTGCCCAGTTTGGCTATAAATGGGCTTAAATTTCAAAAACAGATGTCCACAAATGTTTAAAATTTCCTCAAAGTTCTCAATTATACCTGAATATTAAATAGTAATCGAAACAATAAAATGGTTATTTTGTATTCGCTTATTTGTTTAATGGAGGTGGGATAGAGAATATATCTTAAAAACTTAAAACAGCTACAGAGAGTTGATCTTTAGAATCTTTTCAGTGTTCCTCCTATAAAATAATTGTCTTCCAAAGTTATTCTATCTGTCCCTCAAAACACGATATAAATTGGCTGCAATGATGGAAGAGGTCCTATAGTTTGATAGAGAAGAAAATCATATGTATTATAAGTTATAATACATATTATATATATCTCTATATCTCTATATTATACATCTCTCCTTATAGCTTTATCTGTATCTATGTACAGAGAGATAATCAAATTTTATGTTAAATTAAATAAATATTCAATTTTATATAAATATACGCACACATATAATACCATAAGGTACCAACATTTTATCAAATAACGATTTCTCAAAGTGTACAGGAATAAAATTTTACATGAACACTTAGCATCATTTTTTAAAAACATATAATACAAAAACTGGCAATAAAAATAAGTTTTTAATTTATTGGGAGATAGTGTCTTCAGAATTCAAAGTTCATTTTTTAGAAACTGATTATATCTAATACAGCTCATTAATTGCTAAAACTTTGCCGAGATACTGGTTTTTAAAAATGTCAACATTACTTGTTTAAAGAACAGTCGACAATTTATTATTCTTTTGTAGTCCTGGTTATTGAGAGGGTTACATATTGTGAGAGTGAAGACAACATTAATCTTGTATAATAATCAGCATTATTTTGTTACTTTTTCCAAAACTCCACTTTGTCACAGTTAAATTTATAGCACAGAATTCAATTCTACTACATCAACACCACTAACTCATAACTGCATGAGGTTTTTATTTTATAAAACATTTTTTCATGTATTGCTTCACATAATGCTGAGATTAACTAAAAAGATAGAGAGATTGCATTACTTGCCCAAGGTCAAAAAACAACTTGTTCAACCTGGGATTCAAATATTTTGATTCTAAATCCGGTGCCCAATTTCTCTGATATGTCTTTTATGTCTATTTTTCTCTAGATGCATTATTACATAGAAACTGATTTTATTTTGATATAGAAAAATAATCCACTGGGCTCGATGTATTTATTGATTATGTAAACAGACCAGGCAATACACATTTTTGGCATGTCAATACATTGAAAAAACATATGTCTAAAGAATATATAAAAGAAAAGTAAAATAACTTTGGGGAATGTTTCTGGTTAACAAATCATTCCTAAATACTAAACCAAATCCTATTTACTTACTATACAATGTACAAGTAATCTCTCCTTTATCTATATACATTAGATTAATTATATTTGCCATATTCCGATTTAAAATGGTGTTACAGGGAACCATAACAATTACAACAATTACTGAGAAATATAAATTCTCATGATTCCTAGGTTCAAAAGGGAACTAAAGATAGGGACAGATGTTAATAAGCTATAAACTCTTTGTTTAGCTATATATGTCTGATATTAGGGAAAGTATATGTCAATACTACATAAACAAAACAATTTCTTTAAAAATGTAAAATATGAATTCATATATATTCACACAACAGGATATATACATATCTAGTGTGCATGTATATGTGTGTACATGTGTATGTGCATATATAAACTTTACTACACAATTCACAATAGTAAATCATTCAGTAATGAATCTTCCTGACCAATTTAAATTCTGATTTAACCTACTGTGTGGTTTGTAAACAATTATCATGAATGTATCTAATGAAAACATTGTTAAATTATCACATCTTCATTCTAGAAATATTATGGGTACAGGTTTAGAATACCTGATCTGAAAATTTAAAATCCAAAATGCTCCAAAGTTTAAAACAATTTTGAGCACTGACATGATGTTCAAAGGAAATGCTCACCGGATCATTTTGGATTTTGTACTTTTAGACTGGGAATGCTCAACCAGTAAGTGTAATACAAATATTCCAAAACTCCAAAAAAATTCAAAATGGGAAACACTTCCGGTCCCAAGCATTACAAATAACAGATAATCAACCCATAGTAAAATGTTCCTACATATAATTGTAATTAAACTACTTTTTAAAAATTGAAGATTTATTTCTAAATGACAAGGGAAACTAATACTTGGATAGAAAGTTCCATGTGGTTTTTACAAAGAAATGTTAAATGTTTTAGAAATCCATATTATATGTTACATTAAAATGTCTTCAATTATTTTTGTAAAAATCAAAAGGTCAAATGAAAGTTATTCATTAAGAGAAAAAAAAACAAAGTTAGCTGTGTAAAGTTGGTTTTGATAGTGGAACACTTATAAATGCAATCACAATCTATGGCCTTGTGAAGATACAGGTAGTAGTTTGTGAGAGAACTCAGGGCAAGAAGCAGAGATTCATGGCCTTACTTGTATAGAAGTGACAGTGGAAACGGAAAAGTACTCACCCTTTTACCTAGTATCATCAGTCCAAATTTTCCAAAATTCTTGCTGTGCAGGCATTATAACCTATTTAGTCTATTAAAGATTGGACTGCCTTCTCTTCTACAAATCAGACAATCTACAGCTTAAAATAATGTCAGATATTTAGATCACTTTCAAACAGACAGCCAATCCATCTACTCTATATTTTAATTTGATTTTCAGAGAACCCCCAGGGTTTCTTGAAATATTCTCAGAGAATCAAAATAGTACATATACAGTAATCATAATTTCCAAATATACAAATCGTAAAAGATTTATGCATTTTTGCACAAGATCATAAAATAAGACTACAACAGAAAGGCGAATTTTATATTTCAAAATTACTTTGAGTGTGTTTATATGTGTGTGTGTATGTGTGTGTGTAAACTAAGTTGTTAGGATCACTGACCTTTGACATTAATCAGTGTCAGAAATTAAGAGATAAAAATTATGAAAATCAAGATAGGGAAATATAAAAAGTGAGGAATCTATTAATTCAGAATAAATGAAATTGTAGAAAAGAGAGCATGTAACTGAATTCAAAATACAAGGCTTATTGTAAATGTTTCTAATTTTATCTAACCATCTTTAACACCAACTCACTTCAATACATATAAACCTTAAATCCTGAACTAAACCAATATACTGAAGTGTAGGAGGTAGCTTTTGCAAACTTACACCAGCAAACTGATACAAATGTTAGCTACAGTTAATAATTCAGCACAGGTCCTCTACATACAAAATGACATGCAGATTGGTTACACCCAGAAGTGAAAGGTAACTCAATTTTAATATCGTTTTCATGATTACAATAATCTATAGGTTTCTTTGATTATGGAAGTATATTTGTGATGCCAAATATAATTTAATTTATTCACAATATCTAAGAGAAAAAAATTCATAGGCATACTTTCAAGATTTGGAAGGCCTCAGATCTCTTTCAGGGTCTGCCTGGTGAAAAAGGCCCAAGACCCATTCAAGCACACATAATTCTGAAGGTCTGCCTGCCAGCAATAAAGGCCGAAATTGGATACTTGGTGAGATTAATTACCTAGATAGGGCTTGATAATGCAAGTCAAATGGGAATGTAATTAAAGTGCACCTTCCATGAAAATTATTCATTGCTGATGGATCAGGTGACAGATAAATCAAAAGCATTTTTTTTTAAAGCCTACAGGTTAACTTGAAGCAAGTCTTTCCTCTTTTTAAAACTCTGTAATTGCAGGTGTAGAATTCACTCTTGCCGTCCTATCCTCATCATGATACCATAAGACAAAAAAATAGATTGTAATGTAATCTATTAGAAACAGAAGCCAATAGAAAAACCATTAGGACCATGGTTACAAACAAAAGGTCACCTAGACTGGAACCAGTTGGCTGGCAGCTTTCAGAAGAGAGTATCACTCTATGCTCATACTATAATGGGGATTGTAACCGTAAAAAAAGACAAGTGATGAATTAATAAGTTGACTAGTCCCTAGGGTGCAATTGTTACAGATAAAGGCATGCTGGAATAATCAAATAGAGTTATAAATTAGATAAACAGAATGGCACAAGAAGTATTTTACAATGTAATTATGAAATAAAGTCTTCCTGGATATGCTGTTAATTCTTTATTGCCAATACATTTGTTTACAGTGTAAGAACAATAAAAAATACTATTTTATAAGGATGGCAGGGTAATTTTAGTTACCCAGAAGGATACTAAATCTAAATTCTATATTGAGTTACTTATATATGTTTATCATGCATCTAAGAGAAGAAAGATGAAAAAATGTCCAATTAAATGACAGTTATTAGAAACTATGGCTTTACATGTTATTCATTTGCCTATTCTAACTAATCAACATGTCTTTACTGATATGTGTAAAGAAAACACATATTGTCTGCAAGAACAAACTTTATGCTGAACAAGAAAATCGTGTCATCCAGCAGATGGCATATGAAATTCACAAAAAAATCAATTACTATTAGAAGAAATAATAATAACCTAAGCATAAAGGTTGAACACTTTTTGTTCTTTGGAAAACTTTGAGTAATACTTATCTACAACAGTTATTATGAACCCTCAAATAGTCATCTGACTTCTCCAAAACTTTATACTTTTTAATTGAAACTTGAAAAACATCCAAAATTTGAACTCAAATTCCTTCAATAATCTATGTGTCCCAGGATCACATAAAAATACTTCAAATTAAAACATAATCAAATTTGTATAATCACTTACATGCAATTGAAAGGATAACTGCAGATGTTTTAACCTAGTTCTAAGAAAGAAATATTTCTAAAACTGTATTAAATTAAAAAAAATACAAAGTAACTCTTTTTACACAGTGAAAACTCCAGAAATAAAACAAATTCAAAATCAAACACATGATGTAGATTTTAGATATGTAAATTGGATACACAGGGTTTGTGTTTGAAGTGCTATACATTTAAGTGTATAAAAATGTATCTGTCAGAGAATTATCTGTTTATAGTTCTTCATTCCTAAAGGTTATGAATTAAAATTGAAACAGGCATAGCAAACACCCAGTGCATTTTATCAGGAGACATTGCTTTTTGCGTTCCCTGCAGGTTCCAGTTAGTAACTTAATCCCAGACAAACTATAAAGTAAACTGTTCATGATTTGTCAGATTAGCTGATGCTTGTCCAGAAAAATGGTCTGAAAAAAGAGTCACCAGGACACTATAATTAAGATCCATTCATCCATTTCATCCTTGGATTGAAGCAAATAATGAAACATCAAAGTAGGCAGGCAGCAATCTGAAGGAGGTCAGCTGGTGTATTTTCAAAAATAACACCAGTGTTTAATGCAGCAGGTGTACCAGAAGTCACTTACAAATTATATTAACATCCAATGTTTGTTGAAATAAGATAATGGCTTTCTGTTCTTTGTTTATATAATTTTCAAAGATAAAGGAAATGTGTCTAAAAATAAAACATTTATCAGTATTAACAAATACTGCACATAGCAAAAATAAAATTTCCAAATTTTTAGGTGGTTATACTTTTTATATTGGCAAGTACATGATATGGAACATATAATTTAAAATCTACTGGAGAAAGAAGAAAAGATACATGTTTATTTATCTATCTATCATCTATCATCTATCTATCATAGCACAGTCTCTGTATTAGATGTGTATAAACAGTCATTTGATTTTATAGCATTTAATATTAATGATACTATATTAGATGAGAGATAGTTATAAATGCATAGTTTATCTTTGTAGAATTAACATCTTTCCTTTTATGTCCTTTATTTCTGAGATTATCAGGTTCTCAACAATGAAATTTATGTGAGGCTATATTTGGGTTCTTGGTGATGTCAGGGATGTGAGAAAATAGGATGAGATGTCAAAACAAGGAGAAAACAAGGTTATGATAATGTATTAGAAACTAACAAAGGCAGTACTTTTTTCCAAATGTAATTCAGACTCAGTCCTCTGTCTGAAAGGCTTTACCAGTCTGATAAATGTTGTATGAAATCAGCATAAAGTAATCTATTACAATTAAATTCAGCCATCATTGAGCTGAATACTCTACTACGTATGCCATAGTGTCAGGCTTTGCTTTTGACCATGGTAAAAATATCATTATGATATTTTTCTACCTCAAGTTATCAGCAAAAACTGTTTCTCATGGTTCCAAATTTTCAAATCCAGTAGACTTTCTTGTGTCTTCATTCTACTGACCTGACCTCCTGTGACACTTGATTCTATGATCAACTTGATGAGAAAATGTCCCTTCCTTTGGTAATTGTGACAGCCCTCTTATTCAACTGGCCTGGCCACCCCTCTTTGGTCTTTGTCATGTGCTTCTGAGATTCTTCCAATTCTTATTTGTTTTCTCAAAACTTTTTGTCACACTTTTAAATTATAGCTCCACTCCTCTTCTGAGGAAAGGCCACTCATTAACTCACCATTTATAGGCATAAGATTCCTAAATCTATAACATTTAAGCTCTACCACCATTCTAATGCCCACTCTCTTAGGAATATACATGTACTCATAAAATATATGAGGTTAAAGAACATATATTTATTATTATCTATACATGTCTATACACATAAATACATCAGCTCACAGTTGTATAGTCTGACATAACTAGAGTTAAGGGTGTTGAGTTTAAGAGTATTAGCAGTATTTGAATAATGCAATAGTGATATGGCTTAGCCAGTTTTGTTTTTATCATCATATACAATTTCCATTATGAATGCTATGCTCAGACAACGTTCTGTATCTTTCTATATGCTGAAGTTAATGACAAAACATTAAAAATTAAGACACTATCTGATGTCAACATGCTTTGGATAATTAAGAACTGCATGCTTTAAAGCTATGCTAATTGTTTTTCACAAATCTTCCTCTGTAATCCTTGTGTCTTAAACAAAGCAAGTAGCTACACATCTGTATGTACATCTCTGCCACGTATTTTGTCACAGAACATACATCATCTGCTCTGCCTTGTCCCTGACTAAATTTGTTAGGTTGCAGCAATTATCTCTCACTTTGTGATTGACCTATTTGTAAACTAAGTGCAGGAAATTTGGGTAATTTTTTCCCAGAGTTCTTACATCTTAATTGATCCTTATTCATTGCTTACACTAGTACAAAGGGAACCAAAGTCATAAAAACAGTTAAAATTCAAACACGTAACAATCATGCTTTAGCAGTTGAAACTGACAGATCTGAAAAACAAGATCTTGATAGTGTTCTCTCCTTTACCCTATTACTTGGATCAGTTGGTTAAAACTGTTAATGATTCTTGTGGATCAATGCCTTTTCCTTGTAGCTCTAATTTACTGCATTGGTGGATTAGTACAGATTTTTTTTGGATGGCTCTGCATCATTCCACCAGATTGCTTGTCTGGATCAAATTTGCTTCAATTCATCACCAACGAAGCAAGGGATAAAATAATCAACATTTACTCCCTCTGAACACTTGTACTGAAAACAGAACAACAACTATATCCTTGTCCAAATTTAAAGACAATCTCCTATCTTTCACCTATATTTAATAGCTTTCAAGGCTATGCCCCTTAGCTGATCCAGGGCTGAAAATTGTGTATATGATTGACAGTGGCAGTGCATAGGAATTGGGACTGGGGGAAAACCTAAAGAGTACTTAAAATTAATGGACCCATGTTTTTACTACTGTCGTCATCACTATTACCAATTCATATTATGTGTCTTTGTCTTTACATGAATAATGTATGAAATTACTATCAATTGGCTTTTCATTCTGTGAAATGCAGCTTATTGATTTCTTGCTCTTAAATGAAATTTTTCTGAAACTGTATCTGTCTCCACAATGCTACCGCTTCAATAACACTTAGAGAAATGGGCAGGATAGCTAGCTACATAAAAACTAACACATGACTCATAGAACAAAACCTGTTTGTACAATAGAATCAAGCAAATCAGGTAACTGGTTTCATTCAAGGAAATATTAACCAAAAACACTTCTTTAGTCAATGTATATTGGAAACCTATTACAAATGTGTTAGTTTGTATTCTTGCCATGGTATTACTACAATATAACATATTCATTATTTTTTATGATTTATAATTGTTTAGTACCTCCAGAAAAAGAGATTGAATTCAATATATATTTACCTAAGGTTATGCCCTGAAAAACTTTGCATATTTTATTTAAGTCCCTCCTGTTAACTTGCTTTTGGTATTTTTCCCCTAAAAGTAAAGAGCATGTGGTCTAGTTAGTCACATTTTACTTAAAACAGATTTTCCATATATCACTTGAATAAACTTCTTTACTCTAATGGTAAAGTGGCTATTTATTTGTAAATATTATTTTAGTAGATGAATATTCAGCTTACTTACAATGTCTACCCCATAAACTCACAGTTGCAAAATAAAGGATCTTCTATTAAGGGCAATACATGTAATAAGAATTACCCTACATAATTCCATCATTATGGAATATTCCAGGATAATGATCCTAATGGGAAGTCATATTTTTTGAAGAGGATGCTTAAATTTAGCAAATTACAAATTTATATCTCCAAAATATAGAGCTATAAACACTTTCTCCTACGATAATCCTGAAATGATACTGACTTCTTAATCATGTAGAAATTGTTAGGTTAAAATTGCCAAGAATTTGACAAACTTACCCCAGCTTCAAAACTAAGGAACAAAATTTATAATAAATTTTATATTGGGTGTTCTGTTACCATCAATGTATCACCTTCTAAAATTTATTACATGATTAACTGTCTCTGTTAAAAAATAAAAACCTGACTTGGACGTTGAAAAGAAAACATTATTACTGGTCATTTTCTGGTACTTACAAAGGTACTGTACTAAACAAGTTTCATGTTTTTCTGAGGGGAAAAATCATAGAAATGCATAAAATTTCTACAACTGTCATTTCTTGCCCCATAAATAAAATTTTACATGCCTTAGCTGTCCTCACACATATGGAGAATAAAGACTTTTCTTTAAAATAATTGGATAGAATTAACTTATCTCAGGGATGAGTATTAGTCTGCATTCATTGCTATAAGAAAATACCACAGACTGAGGGGCTTAAGTGGAAATTTGTTTTCTCACAGTTCTGAGGATTAGAAGTCCCAAATCAAGGTCCAACAGATTTCAGTTTCTGCTGAAGCCTCTCTTTCTGGCTTGTGGATGACCATCTTCTTTCTATGTGCTCACATGGCCTTTCTCAGTGTGTATGGAGGAGAGTATACAGTCACACTGGGGGTTAGGGCTTCAGCAAAGGAATTTTGGGAGGACACAATTCCATCACAGTAGAATAACTGGTTATTGTCAAAAATGAACTCTTGCTTCCCAGGTATGTAAACATCATTATTTACAAAGTAGCACTTCAAAGAGCAAAGAACTTAAGAAAAGATAAAGAAGCATTAAATTTGAAATATGAGAAGTCAATTAAAACACCCTATATACTAGGATTTTTTCAAGTATCTACTAAAAGCATGTTCATTAAACAGTATGCAGATCAACTTGTCATCATAACCTCAACATAAGCCTATTTCATTACAAATATTAACGATATCAGAAAAGGAGAGATTTGACAACTCAGAAAGATACTGGGACTGGAGATCAGGGAGTTGACGTGGCAAGGTTAAGGTGTGGGGATGAGAACACAGGTTACTTAGAGGCATTTCCTTATGTATGTTTTAATTGAGAATAGTCATGGCACAGTGATGTGCTGTAGCCTTAAAGCTGTCACAAAACCAAAAAAATAAAAACAAAAAAAAAACACAAAAATATTAAAACCTAAATATACCAAACTATAAAAAATAGTAAAATAATGTATGAAAAGCTGATATTATGTTCCTAGGTAATAATGAAAGCATTCTAATCCTGATCTCTGTGCTTCTACATATTCAATGTTATATAAAAGATATAAATTAATTATATTTTCAACAAGATTTCAAAATATGAAGCATTACAAAAGTTTTCAAAGTTAAGGTTTATTTGTACCTTTATTATTTTATAAGAAGGTTAAGCTTTCATTTAAAACTTCTGCTTAAATACTACATTATGGCTGTAAACAGTTTAAGATTTTAAATATATTTACAGTTTTAGGACCAAATTGCAAAATGACTACTTGAAGTTATTAACTTCAAGTTAATGCAATAAAAATTGCATAATTTAAATAACATTATGTCATTTGAATTAAATTACTGTCTTCTTTAACAACCTAGTTTAAGAAATTTTCTTTCCATATTATGGTATACAAATAATTTATGTATTCAGCCAACAAATATTTATTAACCATCTACCCTGGCCCAATATGTTGATGGGGCTAGAGAGTATGATCAAAGGTACAACCATTTTCTTGTAACATGAAGCTTAAGAGGAAAGATAAACTTTTCACATCTAATGTGTGAAGAATGTTACAAATATATGATGCAATTAGTATAAGACCATATCACAGAAACATGTAATTTTCTCTTAAACTTACATAATAAATTCAGAATGTGAAGATACTGTGCAAACATATGGGTCTTTACATGTAAAGGAATCAACATATTTTATACTAAGCACTACATAAATCCTGGTTATTAGTATTAATGTCAACATGGTAGTACGTTACCTAATTAAAATTTTACTAAAATAGTATCTAATATATCATCCTTTTTGTATGTTTTCATAACTTACAACCACTAAATAAAAATGTAAATATATCTATATATGTTTTCATATTTATGTTACAAAAATACTTAAATATTAAATAAATTTCACTAACAGTCTAAAGTTACTCCTTGTTTAAGCAAAGCATATGAATTACTAAAATGTCATGCCCTGCAGCATGAATTAGAATGACTAAATCCTGCACTTTCGGATACCTCAGGTTTATAAAATGTCTAAATATAACAGAAACGCATATTTTGAACAGTTTACTGTTAAAGGAAATTTATTCGATTGATTTTCTGCTGCAGGTGGCATAGGTGTGCATATGAATGTACGTTTTAATAACAATAACACTATCTCTACAAAATGGTTCCTGTTTTTTTACATTTATATATTTTTAACCTAGTGATAAAACAATTATGTCTTGTTTCACCCTGTGGAGAATGCTGTGTTTAATATTACTTTATATAATAAGTAAATGTTCTAAAATAAGAAAATATATTTTCTTAATATCATGTTCCTTTAAAATATAAATCAATCTTATACATTCCTAACAAGCATAAAAATATACAAATTTAATGGAATTGATTTACTTATTTAAAGACATATAACTTGATGTGTGTCCATTAAATCATTGAAAAGAGATGATCTACACTAATTTACGAGAAAACAGTCACAATTGAGTCACATTAATTCATGTGAGTGAAGCTATTTCTGACAAATACAGAAAATGATTGTTGGTTTTGTCTTTTTTGGTAATAATTTTGCTTATGTGTAATGTTATATCACATGACTCAGGTTATATTTCATCTGGTACATCATATAAACATTACAAATCAAAGTAAAGGGAATACTGAAGCAAATCTTTATTTTGACTGAGAAATTAGATCTGGGCATTGAAAAACACAGGAAAGTCAGTCAATTTAAAATATGCAGGGCTATTTTTAAAGTTTCTTGAAGAAGGATAATAAAACAGTAATGAGAAGGCAAATGCTATATTTAGCAATGCTATCCCACAAAGATTACATTGTTAATATTCTCAGGAAGTAACACTTCTTAGTAGGTCTCCTTTTCACTTAACAGCTCTTATCACTGGCCATTAAACCAATCTGCAAATTCTCGTGTAATGGATTACGGAGCTACATTTTTAAAGATAGCACTCTATGATAAGACTGCATAAACACTTAATAATTTTGAGGTAAGAAGTGTATTTGATTGCAATCATTTGGGTCATCACTATATAATTTACTGTGTGGCCTTTGTAAAGTCATTTGAACTCTCGAAATTTTACTTTTAAAATGATATCAGTTCTTGTCTTAACAACTCCGCAAATTTAGTTCAAATTTTAGTACAATCTGTGTGCGTGTCATATAAATCATTTATCCAAGCATAACAAAACTCATGATGGGGAAAGAATACAGTTCTGTTTGAGATTCTAAAGAGACCTTTGAAGATAATTAAGATGTCTCCACACCATAACGGCAGATTCTTTAAAGCTTTCTTATATTTTCGGAAACTGTATTTTTTGTATGTTTTTTCCACAGTAATTAAGACTAGGCAGGATTTTTTTTTTTTTTTTTTTTAACAAACTACTATATGTAATACATGAAATGTCCTGTGGAAGATCACAAAAGTTTAAGTTAAACCAGGGTCAATCATGTTACTTGTCTGTTCAAAAACACTCAGGTTTCCCTCCTATCAGAAAAGATTATTTTCCTAAAAATAAAAATTCCCCAGTAATCTTTCCCACAAATCTTTGTTCATCCAGTTCATATCATTATTCCATAATCACACTCTGAATGCTGCCCCTCTGATTCTTTGGCATAATTTAACTCTCTATAACGGATGTTGTAATGGGCTGCCCACATTCTCCTTACAAAAGGACTGAAGAAATTATTTGCCGAGCTGCCGAGATCTTTGCCAGAAAACGGGCCTCAGCTCCCTGCCTCACTTAGAATTTCCTTTCTGAAAACACCTCGCTCCTTCCTAGGAAAAACTGCAACCAACGTCTGGACAACATAGACGTATAAAACTGTCACCTAGGGACAGCCTGAGGGTTCATTACAGGTAGAGCACTCCCCATGGAGTTGGCTGAGGATTCCAATGAGACCCCATCACAACTCAGCCCTGCTCTGCTGGGCCCTGCTTGCTTCCCTTCTTTCTGATGGTATTGATCCCAAACATTTTTCCTAATAAAAGTTGTGTATGCTAATCTCCATATAAGTATTTGCTTCAGCCTGGGGGGCCCAACTTGAGAAACTATCCCTAACCTCTTTCAAGAGGTTTCAGTTTTCATCCCAATTCCTTCCCGATGCTTTCCAGAGCATTATTATAGTTATCACTCTCATTAAAAACTGTAGTATATGTACACTATCACTCAGCTATTAATAGTGTGCAGTGAATAGTGTAGCATAGTGATAAGTTTGTACTGTATATTGAGTTATTACTTTGTTCATTTAGCTATGAATATATGAGGAGCTCTGAGAGATCTTATATTCCAAATCTCTCAGTTGCCTATGGGGACTATATGAGGCCAAAAAAGATAGGTGACTCAACTTTGACACTCTTTTCATGCACATTTTACATTTCAAAAAGTACCAGGAACATAGTAAGTATTCAATAAATAGTAATTTTTAAATTATTGCTCTTATTATTATAATTATTTCAGTATGATAACACACCTTTTTATTGTAATAAACATACCTGGAATTAAGCTATTAGCTCAATTTTTACAATATGTTGAGTCAGATAGTGTACCACTTGAGGAGAAAATTCTAGTATAAAGAGGTAAAGTAACTTGTCTAAAATCATGTAATTATGTCATCTAATATCAAATAATATGTCTTTTCTATTAATACCTTAATGGTTTCACTCTTGTATAATGATTTAAGTTTTCTAGTTTTCGCATTGGCCTTAATTCCACAACACTTTTTGTACAGCTAGTATGCAGAAGAGACTGTATTTGATGGTGGTGACACAGATAAACATGACACAGTTACTGACTTGAAGGATAATTGCTAAGTCATCTATGTCCCTTTGAGGAGAGACCACATATTATAATTGCTTAAATAATCCCAGAGTGATGAAGTATTAAAGAAAGAAACAGCATTTTTCGAGTGATCTGTTTTTATTAACTTTCATACTTCTGCATACTATTTCTGTGCTACCATAACTTAGTTTCAGGAAGGAAGATAGTGGTAATTACCATGTTCTGATTAGAGAAAAGGGGTAGTATTCTTCTGGGCCTAGAATAGGATTTACTTTTATACTCTTACTTTTATATCTGGCAAAAGCACATCCATTCTGAAACTCTAGATTGACTGACTCATTTTTGTAAGGGCTTTTGTTTATTCTCTGAATGAATCATTCTTTCTTCAGAGTTTTTGTATTTTGTTCCCAATGTTGTTCTACAACATTATAATAAAGTGTTATATTGTTAGATATTTAAGAAGAGAGCCATTCCTTACCTTCTTATTCTTAGCATCCCCCATAGTGCTTGACATGCACTAGGTACTTAGTCTAGTTGGCCAAACTAACATTAAAAAGCAGCACTTAAATAGTGCTTAAGAATGGAAAACTATGGAATACTATGCAGCCACAAAAAAGAACAAGATCACATCCTTTGCAGTGACATGGATGGAGTGGGTGGCCATTATCCTCAGCAAACTAACACCGGAAGAGAAAACCAAATACCACATGTTCTCACTTATAAGTGGGAGCTAAATGATGACAACACAGGGACACACAGAAAGGAACAACACACACTGGGGCCTACTGGGGGTGGAAGGTGGCTGGAGGGAGAGGATTAGGAAAAATAATGAATGGGCAGTAGGCTTAACACCTGGGTGACGAAATAATCTATACAACAAATTCCCATAACACAAGTTTACCTATGTAAGAAACCTGGACTTGTACCACTGAACTTAATGTAAAACGTTAAAAAAGGCATTTTTTAAAGAGAACATTGAAATATAAGGAAGAATAAGGGTCATAATGTCATAGATTAAATACATATATTTTTCCCCTACTTCTATATTTTAAAAAATATCTCCACTGTATGTAACTCGATCTTTGTGACTTCAGCCTTAATAGGTCAATATAATTACTAACAAAATGACAGGAACAAAAATGTATGGTTCAGCCAGCTTGTGTATGGCATGTTCATGACAAGTAAATATAAAACTTATATAAATATGAACATTAAAATATCATGCTTTTTCAATACAAGTCTATCTTAAAGGTAAAATCATTGGTTTACACAAGAACCTCAATCATAAGATAATTGATAGCTAGATAATAGTCATATTTTTTACAGGCCAAACAAAATTAATTTCTCCTTCTTCCAACGTTATAATACGTTAGCTGCCAATTCTGCACTCAAATTATTTTCCCTCATGCTTCTACAGATAAAGAAATTGGTGCATTTTGCCTTGACAGGTTCCCAGAGAGTCACATAAAAAGAGGACTAATTGGCATTCATTTTGCTATTCACTGCATTAGCATTTTTATGGCAATGTATGAGTTTAGTTTTCTTTAATATCATCTCACTTAACACGATAATACAGGAAAGTAGATATTATTTTATCCCGATTTTTTCTTTTTCATGCGGAGCTTTAGTGATCAACCCAAAATAGATATACCTCCTAGTGGCAGACTAGAAACTAGAACTCAGGGCCCTTAATATCAATGGGCCTATTCTTCCCATGAGCAAAAGAAGTTCAATACACTTCTACTCACACAAACAGTGGTATAGGGTCTTGTGCTCCAAACTCAAAACTTAACAGAAAAAGAATTACAAAGTACACACACTATTTTTGAAGCACTGGCTGATTATTTGTTATTCTGACTCTCTAAGCTTTCCTAGAAACGTGAAATTCTCTTAATAAACTCTTTTATGCTAGGCATCAGTGGATTGCTGAGGAGAAAGATAACCAACCAGAAATACAGACTTAAATTCACTGTTGAAGTGATTTCAGCATAAACTAGGTTGGAAAGGATGCTATTCGTTTAATGGAGAATGATAATTTCAAGGGTTTTACAGGGTTCCTTGGATAGTTTTGAACTCAGACCAAGTTTCAAACCACCCCCCTTTAGGAAGAACAAAAATATGGTGATGGAGGGAACTGAGTATACTCATGCAAAAGAACAATAATCACCAATCATTCCGAATTTCCTCTGTTAGAAAAAGCTAACTGTAAATTCATGAGTTTTAGCATTTGAGATGTAGTCAGACTAGGCAATCATGAATTAGTATTTTAATATAAAAGTGCAAATCTAGTTTTTTAACCTTTATTTATGTTTATGTTATTTAATAAACTTATAGGTATTGTTTTAATCTTTTTTTTCTTTTTATTGAGGTGTAAATTAAATACCATAAAATGTACTCATTTTAATATATGATTAAGTATTTTAGTACATTTACAGGGTTGTATAGCCATCACAATATATCAATATATTTATTGTACATTTAAATCAACCTCATCCACAAATAAAGCAAAAACAAACAAACAAACAAACAAAAAACCAAAAAAAAAAAAAACAAACCAAAAAAACCCTCCAGCCAACCTAGTTTGTTCTTAACCAGAAGGGAATCAACATCCAAAGCCATTTTACACAACATCTGTGAAATATTTGATTCCAGAAATTTATAGAAATTTGATAATATATTTAGCCTGTATAGTATTAACTTGAAAAATCAAACAATAGACATTTTAGGAACATGAAAAGACATCCCCAAAGTGGCCAATTTGGCAAACACTATTTCTGGTATCAGTTCAGCATCTCCTGGTTATATTCAGAAATAAAAATGTCACTTCTTGATATTAGCAGGAATAAAAGAATGTCATTCTAACTTAGTAGAACTAAGTTTCTATTAATGCTTCCAAAAGATAGCTCTTATGTCAAAAATCATAAACCTAAAACATTTCAAATCCACTCACTGCAAAGCTATGAGACAAATTTATATACAAAACAACACAAGTGGAACTATCTAATGACAACAGCATTTAAAAAAAAATAGTATAAACATTGCTAATAAAACAGGTAAGTCCAAAATAAAATAGGGAAGTCCAGGTAATTAACTAAATCAGTTACTTTTTGTCTAATTATCAAATATTTACATTTCTATGTTTTACCCTCCGATATCTGCTCTTAAATAGGAGATCTGATTGAAACAGACTTTGAAATAAGCATCAGAATGAAACCTTTAGAATAAAAATCCACTAATCTGTTCAAAATGGTAAGCCTGAGATCATATACATAGTTTTCATTATGTAGATATAATTTAAATAGGTAACAGTTGGTTAAAATTGGCATGGAAATGAAGAATAGTTTGTGAATATAGACTAAAATGAATAATAGATTATTATCCCAGGAATTTGGGATAATACTGGTTGCTTTTAGACAGCCAGCCAAAGACCAAGAGGACCTTGTTATTAGCTTATTACATTGTTCACACAACACACTACTCTAGTGAAGGCCCGATTTTAATATTGCTGATAACATAGCACTTTGTTGCATTTACTACATAGCATCTATCTTCAGCAATAAGAATTTTTCAAAAGACTGAGAAAGTCCCTAATTTCTGAGATTTCCTTCAGCAGTAAGATTTTTCTAAAGGTTTGGAATGTCTCCAATTTGTATTTTCCAAAACATACCTAAGCACAACAAGGAATAACTTAAGGAGAGCATTTCAAGTGCCAGCAAGAAAATAAGTGAAGACTGCTTTTAGGCTAAGCTACAAGTTCACAATTATCATGGTTATGCCATTTCTTCTGAAATCCTCATGAAATGTGCCATTTATTCTAATATAAAAATGGAAATTAATATGATCACAAATCTACTGATGAACTTAAAATTCCCTCATGCATATTAAAATGCAGACTTGTCCTATATTACAAAGATCATAGTCTACGTAGTAAAAAATTGGGTAACATTATGTGAGACAATGAAGTCAACTCTTTCATTATTCCTAATTATCATGTACTTTGTGATCATGAGCATACCAAACAAAAAGGTAAAAGTGTGAACATATCCTTTACTTCATTTTGACCAATATTTTCACTCCCCTCCTCTAGATCTTTCAGTGAAGTTATTTGTTTTATAGCAGTCTTAAGGGTTTACAATTTTATCTCTTTTTTTTTTTTTTTCGGAGAAAGAGTCTTGCTCTGTCACCCAGGCTGGAAGTGCAGTGGCGTGATCTCGGCTCACTGCAACTTCGGCCTCCCAGGTTCAAGTGATTCTCCTGCCTCAGCCTCTCAAGTAGCTGGGACTACAGGTATGTGCCACCATGCCTGGCTAATTTTTGTATTTTGAGCAGAGATGGGGTTTCTTGTTGCCCAGGCTGGTCTCGAACTGCTGACCTCGTGATCTGCCCGCCTCGGCCTCCCCAAATGCTGGGAGTACAGGTGTGAGGCACGGCACCCAGCCAATTTTATCTCCTTTTATTTCTCCTGCCAGATCTCTGAAGATGTTAATGAGTACACTAATGGTATAACAAGCAACAGGAAAAGTTAAAGCTGTAAATAATCAACAAGCTGGAAGAATCAAGCTCTGTGTAGAGAAACTAACTAAATATTCAAGCAAGACACCTTATTTAGGTAGTCACATTATTCCATTCAGTGAAGATAAGCACAAAACATACCTGCTTGACCAGTGGTGATACTGACAGCCGCAAAGAGCCTCTGGGATCGGCTTAAGTCAGAAACTCCATTTACAGCTTCAACTTCAAAAGTATAATTAGCGTGGGCTAGCAGGTCCATGACAGTGACATAGTTATCCTCTAATCCAGTCTGCTGGGGCATGTATCCAATGTTACTCCCACAGGGAACACATTCCCCTTGCTCCCAACTGCACCGCTTACACAATATTCTGTAGGTCACATCGTTTCTTCCTCCATTGTCTGCAGGAGGACTCCACTCCAAACTTACTGTGGTTTGGTTGATGTTGAAAATGAGGTTCTGTGGTGCAGATGGAGGCCCTTGGGAAACCAAGAATAAATAAATAAGCAAAAACAGAAAAACAAACAAACAAACAAAAAAAACATGCAAACAAAAAGAACAAAAGGATCCCTGTGAGGCATTAAGCTTAGTGGCTCAATTACTGAAGAGAAAACGAGTTGAAATGCTTTCTTTCACATAAACATTTCATTACCTTTACTAGAGAAGCTGTATAAAAGCTTCCTTGAATTCACTTGGCAAGAGGCTTTATTTATTTTCCTTTTAATACGTCAAAATGAAAACAGGATAACAACTGTCTTTGTACTTTTGCCACAGTCTTTAGCTATTTTTCTTCCAAGCAATTAAAACAGTACAGTTAATGCACCTAAAAAAAACAGCTGTGCAGTAGTTTAAAATTAGTTCTCCATTTAACCATATAACGGGGAATACATTTATTCATTTTAATGTACTCAAGAATAATTTATAGCAATGTCTGAGATTGGCTTTGGATTTGGGTCTCTCAAACATTCACTAATTGAAGAACCAAGATGTGAGGTTTGCTCTATTTAGTGAGATCTGCTGTATTTGGTAATGGAATTTTAATTCTGAAGACATTACTTTTTAATAACATTTAATATTCATGCAAGACCCTAGTAACTTATTTATTTATTTATTTTGAGATGGGGTTTCATTCTTATTGTCCAGGCTGGAGTGTAGTGGCACAATCTTGACTCACTGCAACCTCCGTCTCCCAGGTTCAAGTGATTCTCCTGCTTCAGCCTTCTGAGTAGCTGGGATTACAGGTGGGAGCCACCACACCCAGTTAATTTTTGCATTTTTGGTAGAGACAGGGTTTCACTATGTTGGCCAGGCTGGTCTCGAACTCCTGACCTCAGGTGATTGTGATCCACCCACCTTGGCCTCCCAAAGTGCTCAGATTACAGGCATGAGCCACTCTGTCTGGCCGACCCTAATAACTTTTAATTTTACTTATGATTCTTATGAGATACATGTGAAAAATGTTATTAAAATGCATCTTAATTTTGCAGACATAGAAATAACACCAAAGTTGATGTCAGATATATTTATATTACTAAACCTATCTGCTTATGAAAAAAATATTTCCGTTCTTAATATTTTAAAATAATTTTAATATTTAAGTATAATTAAGAATGTATCACAAATTCAGTATCTGTTTCATTGATGTCACAACAGTACAAATGAGTAGAAGGGATTGGAAAGTCCTTCTTTACTTTCATAGTACAACTCACTTGTGCATGCAACGTACGGTGGGTCAGATGGAGCCCTGTAATACCCATCTTCACATTCACATCTGGAGGAGCCTTCTTTATCAGAAAAACTGTGAGTTGGACAACGAGAGCACTGAAGATCTTGAGAGGAAGACTTGTAGAACCCACGGCCACAGGCTGGGTATGCAAAAGAAAGCAAAAATTGAGACATGAGAGCAAATCGATCTTTAAAGAAAAATTGTATTACTTAGCAATGAATCAAATATTAAATTTGATGTACGAAAAACAAGCTCTTTATGATAAAATATTCATTTTACGGTATTTCAGTAGCCAAATGTTATGATAGTTCATTATAAAACAAAATAATAGAAACAAAATGATACAGCAAACTTGCACCTGCAGTTGGCATCAGGCCAAAGTCTACAGCAGAAAACTGAATACAGGCATAATTTATTTAGACAAAACCTTAGAACATTTAATTCTGATATATAATTCAAATCTAACTTTGATTTCAACATAATTAACTTGTTTGTTGGTCTGCATTAGAACACTTCAAGTTACGTTTTCTTAATATAATATAGCTTTAAACTAACTTTTGACATGTTGATTTGGTTCATGTTGAAAAATATTAATGTAACTTTAATTATCAGACTAGAAATAATAACTATGTAAAATTTTTCACCTGACAAATGATAGAACTATATTTCCCCAAATTTTCAGGAAACTCCAAGATATAATTTCAACCAATTTAAGTTATAAGGCAGGTTGGTTTCCACTAAGTGAACTTCTTTGTTACTAACAATAATGAAATCCTATGAATAGGAGATGGCTGCACCACCAGAAACAAGGGGAAAGCCATCAACAGCAAGTAGATTATGGCCCTGTTTGTCTTCTGCTGAGAGAGGATTAGGGTGCAATCACACTAACACAGCAACTGTTCTCAGCAATGAACAGAGATGGACAGAGAGCATTTCTGTCACCTCTTAATGAAGTTGCTCTTATTCATTTAGATTCTGTAATTAAATCCAGTAACAGTGTACCATTTAATATCACTGGACATTTCATATATTTATATTTATCTTCAATGAAAATTTAGCAAGTTATTTTTTCATTATTTCAATAATTTTTATTAATATATTATATATTGAAGAAATTCCATCTATTCTTCATATTTATTAAATTTTAGTAACCATATTTAGCAAAAAGAAAATTATATCTGTGAACAAAAGTTAGGGAAAATTTAACATAAATAAAAATTTAGCATTTAATTTACTGGCTGAAAGTTCATTTAATATTCTCTACTTGGGTATTGTGCAGAAAATTAACTACGTTTTTCACTCTGGGGGACACGGAAAGCAGGAATAATCCTAACACACTGAGATGTCATAGTTTCCAGAAAACAGTTGAGTCATGCCTTAACTTCTGTTCAAATGCTGATTTTTATTGCACAATTTCGATATATTTGGGAGCTCAAAATAATTTAGGGGGCATCAAGAAAGTAGATTTACATTAACAAGATAGGTATTTTATATAATTTAAAGACTCAATTTAAAGGTATGTTATGTGAATATAGATCCATTGATCAATAGATAGAAGATAGATAGATAGATGATTGATAGATAGATAGATAGATAGATAGATAGATAGATAGATAGATAGATTTATACAGGGCTAAAACCATCTCATTGTAAATTTATGACCCACTATTGCCCTCAGAAGCCAGTTGACTATGTTGTCTTTAGTTGGCTTCTCAATTAATACAAGAGGAAAGCAGTTACAAAAACATTAGGCAAAGAAGCATAATGCATCTTCACTTGTTTTCAATAGCAATTATTACAAATATAAGGCACACAGAGAACAATGATATTGATTACTAAATATTATAACAAAAATATAAAACCTTGAAATGTTCCTAAAGATATGATCTTGTCACATTAAAAAATATGGTTAACAGAAATGATAAAGGGTTTAGCTTAGACTTCTGGGATGGAAATTCTTCTTTTTAAAAATATTCACTGTATCTTGCTTTATGAATTATTTGCAATTCAAAGATCAGAGACAACATTCCATAAAACATAGAAGGCAATGCTTTACTCACAACTCTCTGTCTGAGACATCAAGGCCTGGAGAAGTAAAACAAACAACTAAAGTAGACATACAGACCAAGAAGAGGTGTGTGCTGACAAGATTTTGATGACATCGTGTGTATGTTTACTGTTTTACAGGGCAAGGAGGTTATGGGGGGACAATGGCAACATGATTTAACATTTCCAAAATGATGTCTACTAGTGGAATTCCTCAGAATTCTCATTCTCCTGTTGCAAATAAAAGCCTCTAAATAAAGGCCGATTCCCCTTTTCCCACAAATGAGGTGCAATCCTTGCTCAACTTACATGATTTCAAGAATCTATATGATACCTAATGCAGAGAAATTTCAAACTCTTATCACTTAACTTTCCAATTACATTGAATTTTGTTACCCTTTTAGCAGATGGGAAAACAGATTTAAAGCAAAAGTAACCTGAGTTCTTCAAATAATTCTGTTTGTCTAGAATAAAACTGGATTTAAAACACAGGACTACTGTTACTCAGCCTTATGCTATTCTACCATCATCATTTACTGTTAAATGAGCCAAAGTTTGACACTTACGTAATGGGACTCACGGGCTTTAGCTACCCTAAAACTTAATTTTCAATGGATCCTTATCATTTTTATTATATATTTTTACTAATTGAAAGCTATTACTTTAACTTAGAAAGCTATGAAATAATATCCTAGCATACCTTAAGAAGAGATATTAAACTGATATTCTCAATTTCACTATGAATTTTGACACTGATGATACCTGCACAATTATGGAATATATGTATGACTATCATTAAATAGATAAAGGCAATACCGGAAAAATGTGATCATAAAAGTCTTAACATTTTTTCTTTGAAGTAATATTTTGTCTCAGTTCAGTTACTATTGAAAATAATAAGTTGAAGCGAGCGAGTTTTCATTTGATCTCAAAGGAAACTACCAATTTAGAGTGATTAAAAGTAAGTACAAAAGCGTTGGAGCAATGGTGTTGAGAGTAAAGCCAAGAACATGCAAAAACAAAAGCGGTACCTCTTAGGATAACAGTCATCCACTGGGTGGAAAAAGACTGGGAAAGCAGTAACAGATGCTCTTAAAATTAGAAATTGTGATAAGATATCTACACAAAATACCTACAGTGAAATACTCAGTGAGATAAAGCAGGGTAAAGTGGCATATCTGAGAGATACACACATACAGAAAAGTTAGATGAGCTCACCAACTACTCCCAGAAAAGCTGTGTGAAAATCGAGGCAATTTCTCCTCTCTCTAAATGTAGCTGGTTTTCTGGAAACTACTAGTAAAGTCTTCAGAGGTAAATGCCTTCTGAAACCTTAGAGATAAATTCCCTTCATACATAATTATGAAGTATACAACAATAACATTCTAGGAGTTGTGCAACAGCAGTTTTACACATTTTTCCTCTGCTTTATTTCTCAATTTGTTCAATAGCACATAAACTCAAAGCAAACTTTAATTGATATAGCATGTGCTCTTTGATATAGTATGTGCTCTAGGATAAAGTTAGTTACCTTAAGAAATATAGCATTGTAACTGCGTCTTTTGATGTTTTTGCTTTTCTAACTGAACATTGTTTTAAAAGTAGTTTCACTATATTTATAAAAATTAGGGATACACATAAAATTTGTTTTAAATATTTAATTACTTTTGTAAAAATAATATTTCACCTCTTATTTTAATAACAGTATTTTTCCATGATATCATGAAAGCCTAGGACTGATTCTTTTGACTGTTCTTTTAGTCCTTACGGCCTTAATGAATAAAATAAGCTCATTATCCTAGAGTTTAAACTTGTAATCTTGTCAGATTTCATATGTTAAGCAAGTTTTTGCTTAGTCTGTTCTTTAAATGCAAAACCATAACCATCAAAGAAACAGGAAATCCAGAAAATATATGAAACTTCTATATACCGGAATAATAATATTATTTACTGCAATATATCTACTAAATTATATTACAACACATTAAATCATAAGATCTGCTATATTATTTACTATTATGAAATAAATGTAGTTTATTATATTTAATCTCAACTATTTAATATATTACCCCACAAAATTTATTTAAATAATATTTGTAATTCAAAATTTTTAACAAAGAACATGAAAGGCAATCAGGTTTCCCATTTATAAATTAATTATTTAAGAATAAAAAAGTACCAAAATTCTGAAATCAAATATATTTAAACATACAAGAGAGTTGATACCAAAACCTTCTATGCTGATTCTCCATTAAATTCTCCTAACAATCACATATTCCATAGTTGTCTTGAATAGATGTTTTGTTTAAGCAATGGGATGCCAGGCCTCTGAATCTATACTTGCATTATGCAGTCAGTGGACCAATCGGGGTACTCGTATAACAACTGTAAATGAACAATCCTAAAGGCCATCCAAAAGCCATACATTTCCATGCCTCTTTAGCTTAAGCAATTAGATAGTAATGGAATGTATCTTGTTCTTGAATGGGGGTGCAGATACCCATACTTGGTCCAGTTCTTTAGGTTTATGACCTATAGGTGCATGCTTGGGAGAAATCTTACCTGATTATATT
The DNA here is from genome assembly GCF_002776525.5 of Piliocolobus tephrosceles. NCBI lineage: Eukaryota > Metazoa > Chordata > Mammalia > Primates > Cercopithecidae > Piliocolobus > Piliocolobus tephrosceles. Next base: position 78,910,120 of record NC_045438.1, on the reverse strand, counting down.
TCTAAGGATCCCCCTTCCCACAATCTTGTTGTTAGAAAATCCACCTACTTCTAGAGTTCTATTACAGCCAAAAAAGATTTCCTGATCCTTAATGGACTCATTTTTTGGAAGTCTTAAGCACTAACTTTTATCTTAGACATACTTCGCACCATCCTGAACATTAAGGCACTGATAATCCATATCTTGCTTGGCTATCCTCCATGGATGCACATTAGGAAAGCTTTGATAGGACACCACTGTCTTGACTCTATCACAATAATTGAATCATTATTAGGGCTTAGACATTTCTATATTTTAAAAAAGTTTTAAAGGTGTTCAGAACCAACATCCTGGAGGTTCCAGGTATTTTCTTGGACTATCAAAGTCTCTAAAGAATACATGATAATAAAATATCTCCCCTAAAGCACTGAGGAGGTAAAATTAGATATTATCAAGAATTTTTTAAAAATGCAAAAACTAAAATCTGTCAATAAGCCAATCAAAAATAGGCAAGGAATCTGAATTGATGTTTCTCCATGAAAGCTATACAAATGAGTAATAAACACATAAAAAATGATGTGCAAATGGCTACTGAACACTTCAAAAGATGTTCAACATCATTAACCATTAGGAAAATGCAAATCAAAATCACACATCCAGTAGGATGACTATAACCAAAAAGAGAGCAAGTGTTGATGAACATATGGAGGAATTAGAACCCTCCTACACTGCTTGTGGAAATGTGTGCAGCCACTTTCAAAAAGACTACCAGTTCCTCAAAAGAATAAGCATTGTTACTTATACTCAAGATAAATGAAAACATATATGCACACAAAAACCTGTACATTAATGTTCATAGTGGAATTATTCATAGTAGCCAAAAAGTGGAAACAACCTAATGTCCATCAACTACTGAATGAATTAAATCAATGGAATATAATCCACCTATTCAAAGGAGTTAAATACAGACACATAATACAATATGGATGAATCTTTAACACATGCTAAATAAGAGAATCCAGTCATAAAAGGCTACATATTGTATGATTCAATTTACATAAAATATCCTAAATAGGCAAATCGATAGATGCAGAAAACAGATTAGTAGTTTTCAGGGGATGAGGTGCTAAGCAAAAATGGCATTTGATTGTTGATAGATACAAGATTTATATTTGGGTTAATTACAATGTTCTAAAAATGATTTGTAGTGATAGCTGTACAACTTTGTAACTATAACAAAAACCCATATATTGTACATTCTAATGGGGGAATTGTATGATATCTGAATTACATCTTAATAAAGCTCTTATTATAAAATCCATCAGGGCCGGGCACAGTGGCTCATGCCTGTAATCCCAGCACTTCAGGAGGCCAAGGTGGGCAGATCACCTGAGGTCAGGAGTTTGAGACCACCCTGGCCAACATGAAGAAATCCTGTCTCTACTAAAAATACAAACATTAGCCAGGCGTGATGGCAGGCACCTGTAACCCCAGCTACTGGGGAGGCTGAAACAGGAGAATCACTTGAACCTGGGAGGCGGAGGCTGCAGTGAGTCGAGATGGCGCCACTGCACTCCATCCCGCGTGGGGCTTAGGTGACAAGAGAGAAATTCCGTCTCAAAAAAAAAAAAAAAAAAAAAAAAAAACATCAGTAATGTACCCTCAAATCTGGACATTTAAATAGGCAAATATTAAAAAAAAAAAAAACAGTAAATTTTATTTGCTTATATTAGTTTATTTTTCTAACATATATACTCTATATGCATCAAATGTTATAAAGTTGCATTTAGATAAAAGAAATTACCTATGTACAACTACTGTGTACTCACAAAAATTAAAAACTAAAAAAAGAAATTACCTATGGATTGCTTTTAAGACTATTAGAAATCTATTATCAAGGTATTCTTTCATTCTATTTGTTAATTTAGTATGTAGTTTTTGAGTTGCATAAATAATAGCTTATCTTTTATCTCAGGAATAATAATTTTATCACTTAAAAATAGTCTTACAAAAACCAAGCTTACATTTAGGAGAGATTTTTGATATATTTTATACAAATATTTGTGATTGAATTTCTGAGTAGATATTAAACATTCTTATTTTTCACCTACATTACTTTGCCAGATGAGGGCTGCTTTCCTTCTCCCATCTCTCCACTTCTCCCCCATGAGTTAACTGAATACAACTTGACTCAGCTTCCTCAGGTCTTACTCCATTTCCAGACCTGTGATTTTAAGCACAATTGAACTTTTTCTGAAGGAATTATGCATGTCTGTGTGTAAAATATAAGGCTTTGCAGATGTTTCCGGCCACAGTTATGCAGCTGCAAAGAGTTTATTAATTATGAACTATAAGTAGATTGTTCCGTAATTGAAACTTTCTGGGCTTTAACATTATTGTAAAATCTACATACAAACGTAGTTAAGAATTCTAATGAATGCTGTTATTTTATTTATTGCAGATGAATATTTATCTTAATTCAGGCAACGTCAGTCTGTTACCATAGGAGCTTTCAAATATTTGTGTCATATTAATATCTATGTTTCTATAAGGCAAACGGGAAAGCACAGCTTATAGAAATAGTACTCCCACCACTCAAAGAACTGACCTCATCTGGGATGCACAGATCCAGAATCTGTATTTTAATCCTATTGACTGTACCTCAGTGGGAATAATTTTAAAAGTCTGCCTAAAATACAGACCTCCTGTCACTAATATGCTATGATTTTTCATGTTGAGAATGAACAGCGGGCAGGGAGGATAAAAACAACATGATGTAATGAGTATATTACGGTTTGTGAAACACCATCTCTATCACCCTGGAACTAACATGCAAGAGTTTAGAAACGATACCATGCAGAATATAAATGTTTTCATAACAGGTACTTAAGTGCTTGATGATAACATGGGGATTTTTAAAACTACAAGAAAAACTCATTTCAAGGCATTTTACGTGTGTGTGTGTTATTAATTTGTGTTATTTAATTGACTATTTGATGTTTTCTTACTACCATATAATAGGAAAGAAAAACATGTAAAATAAGAAGCTTTAAAAAGTTTTGTTTTTAAAGTTTAGAATGTAAAATGAAATGAAGCAAAGCATTATGTAAACACATCTTTACTTAAATTTTCAGAATATGTTAAGAATCTAGTTGAGGTCTGGACTCTTTATTCCACCAAATGATCACTATAATTCTGACGTCATTACTCAAATGATAAAAAAGAGAAAAAAAGTCGTTAGAATGTTCTATGATTCTTTTGTCTTGTTATGTTTTCTACTTTATAAATATGAGCCTATGTTGAAGAGGTACTATGATACAGTGAAAGAGATTCAGATTTTCATTCAAAGGATCTGTGTTCAAATCCACTCCACCATTTACTGCACACAATTGGGACAAAGTCACTTCACATTAGTCTTCTACTTCCTTATTTCCTTGTTAACTCTAAAGTGCTATAGACATAGTAGTTATTTTTTATATTTCTATCTGCAAATGATTGTTTATAACAATAACACAGTAATCAAATATCTAGCTGTTAAACTACCTTCCAATTGTTTTAATTGAAATGCTACCTTTAAAAAATGTATGTTTCCGGTCGGGCGCGGTGGCTCACGCCTGTAATCCCAGCACTTTGGGAGGCCGAGGCTGGCGGATCACGAGGTCAGGAGATCAAGACCATCCTGGCTAACACGGTGAAACCCCGTCTCTACTAAAAATACAAAAAAATTAGCTGGGCATGGTGGCGGTCGCCTGCAGTCCCAGATACTCGGGAGGCTGAGGTAGGAGAATGGCGTGAACCCGGGAGGCGGAGCTCGCAGTGAGCCCAGATCGCGAGATCGCGCCACTGCACTCCAGCCTGGGTGACAGAGAGAGACTGCGCCTCAAAAAAAAAAAAAAAAAAAAAAAAAAAAAAGTACTTTTCTACCATCATCAGCCTAACCACCCCTACAAATATGCCATATAGAAACACAGAGTTCACCCACTTAGTCTTTCAGAGATGCCTTCGCAAGCAACAGTGTTAAAAAACGGGTTCTACAAGGCCTGTTCTGCATCTGCATGGCACCCCTGAGGGTGCCTGATTCTTGTCAGAGATCCGTCTGCCTACCAGTTTACCTCTAGCTTTCACTGTGCCATTGTTGCTGAACCCTGTCTGTATTTCCGAAGATGTGCACATTCATTTTGGTTCATGCAGATAAGTATCCAGAAATAGAATTTTTAAGTCATGTAAATTACTAAAAAGAATCAACTTGTGCAAAAAAGGAAAGATTCAAAATGAAATGCAAACCCTTCTGGATGTCACTCAATAATGTCCTCATAGGTTTTCTCTGAGAGTTCACCCTATAGATTAAACAAAAAATGAACTATGAAATCTCAGGATCTAGTAACTGGAAAGGAAAAGTACTAAAATAAAGTACTTTTAGCTCTAATTCAAGTCTGTGACAAAACAGTATTATTCTGGGGTTCCCGGGGACTAAAAATACTTAAATTAGGGGAAGTTAGCTTCATAAACTCAAACATTATATTATTTACTTGTAGGAACTTAAAAGTAAGGCTTATTTGTGACACAGCACTATTTTATTCTACTAAAAATCTTCTTTGAGGACACGCCTTTATGAACAAGAGGCAACAATTAGGAGAGTTCTTACCTCACAATTAGTGTTTGGAAGATTTCAGACAGGAGGCACAATTTTCAATAGCATTTATGCCATTGCCAAGTTTATTTTCAAATCGTTCTCTTATATTTACTAAAGTACCAAACATTTTGCACATCAGTTTTATTATTCATTCTCATTATGAAAACATACTGAGAAAGATCAGAGAGTGTAGGCTCTATGTTAAAAAATATGAGTGATAATTCCTCTTTTTAAGTATCATTACATTTGCTGTTACATAATCATTTTTAACACATTTATCAAAAGATAAAATTCATAGTTTGAATGATAGACATTGTCAGTCTCACTATATAAGGCCTGACTTCAATGATCCTAACAAGGCAGGATGACATGTCCTTTATATCAATTATAAGACTGGCTGCTCTCCTAGTATGCATTCGCTGTGTGGCCTTTACAAATTTGCTCACGTTCTGAGTCCAGTTTTCCCATATATAAAATAAGACTATCTTATAAGATTATTATGAATTACAGTGCATAGTTCATGTGAAGAACTTAGTATGCTGCCTGGAAAAGACTAAGCACTGAATAAATAGTTAACTACTGTGACTGTTTTACAATGTCAATTTCCAAGCAAAGTTTTGATACCACTATAAGTACCCCAGACAACCTCTGAACCACTTTACCAAATGTGTAAGCAAATAAGAAATACAAATTAATTATTAACCAAATATAGGCCAGTATTCATTCCTCTACCAAATAATTACTATTTGCATACTATGCACCTATTACCGTGTCAGGCAGGCAATGGACCAAAAAGGTATATCAGCTAAAAAGACAAATAATGATGATCTCTAAACACCATATTATCCTTTTGACCACTAGCTTCAAATGGTATGGATAATCAGTTGATTATGAGCTTAAGCTAATTAAATTTCTGATATTTAATAGTAAATTACTTCTATAAATTATAAATATTGTACCTTAATTTGTATCTTTTACAGCATGCCCAATTATCTCCTATTTCAGAGGTGACTATAAACTCTAAAGTCACCTTTCCTGCCAAAGCTGTAGCATTTCATCAATGTGAAATGAGAAAACTACTCAGCACAGTTAGACACGCAGGAAGTGTGTAGGGACACATTATTGACCAATTATATATAAACTGGAGAACTATCTGTGGCAGTTATTGGCTTGATTTTCAATGAGGCTAATGAAGGATCTGGCAATATCAGAATATTCTATAAGGTCAGGTTACTTCAAGTTCATAAAAATTGCAACTTTAGTCCAATTCAAAGGATTAAAATTAGACTATCTTGTGAGTGGCTTGTCAATAATTAATTTTTCTCTCATGATATATTTAAATCTATATATTTGTGGAAAAAGCCTTGAAAAATCCATAGCTAAAAAGAAGGTAATTAATTTCATCTTAATTTCCTAAAATAAAGACCTGTACTTCTATGCACAGCAGTCCAACACATGGGCTTTTACTACCAGTTTTCTGTGATAATTTAAAAAATTATTAAAGCAAAACTGTCAGTTAAAGCAATCTTTCTGGCTATTTGGTTGAAGCCTCTGTTTCCTTATTCAGTCAGTTATAAAATGTGGATCAATACTAAGTCTTGTGAAGCAAATAACCCTAAAGTCCTTCAAGGCAGTTTGAACATGTGTGGAGGTAAATAATCATTTCTTTTATGTCAGTGGAAAATTTTCTGGAGATCATGAAGAAATCAGTTTACCCTGAAGCATGATGTATTAAATGGATGCATCAGGACAATGAGTATATTCACTCAATCCTTAATTCTTAGAAATAAAAGAAAATAACAAGCAGAATAAATCCTTATAAAAATGTTGTTGAGCTCTGGCAAAAAAAAAAAAAGGAGAAGGAAAAGGTCACACACACACACACACACGCAAGATATATAGAATTTTTAGAAACAAGCTAGTAAGAATTCTGACTGTATTTTCATACTTTCTACTCCTTCATAATAGAAAACCAGTTAATTAATTCCTGATTTTTACCTCCACACCCAAGCAAATAATTTGCCACAGCTCTCTCTATCCATATCCTATTAACTTTGCATCCATAGAATTTTGCAAAAAGACAACGTAACCACTAGCAGAATATCATTTAATTGTTTTTTAAAACAAACTCTGCAGAAAAAGTAGCTACATATGTAAGGAATAACCCTACATACTTTCATTCGTTTTAAAAGAATAACATCCCTTCTTCATGAATCAGTTAAATGCTTTACCTCCTCCATATTTTCTGACTTCTTAAGCTACTTAGGAGAACAGTTTCACTCAATACAACATACCATCATTATGACATTCACACTGCCATAATTATTTCTTTATGCATGTGTCCTCTAACTCATTATGAACCCCTCAGGTTCAGAGATTATAATATATGTATCCATAGATTCCCAAAGCCTAGCACAATGTCCAGCACATAGCAGGAGGTTAATCTATGTTTACTGAATGGAAGAATGAATGAATTTTATTCATCCTCCAGCATTATGCATCTGGTGACACCATCCCACTTACCAAAGGTTAATTCACTGACACCACTTAGTAAATTTTTCATAGTAATGGAACAACAGGACTGATGTGCAGTGAAGCCTTGGTTACAAAAGTAAGGAGAGATACTTCATGGGCTCTCAGTCTTTAAGTCTCCTTGTTATGCTGCACAGGGAGACAACTGCACAGCCATATTTAGATAAATACTTTAAATGATTTTAACATGATTCTGTAAGCATCCTTAACACAGTAACAAGAAAAAGTATACAAATGAGATTAAAAGCATTTTAGGAGCATATAATTGAATATCTTCTCTGAACACAGGAGAGAAAAGGTCCAAGAGAAGGAAAACAACTACGCTGAGAAATATAAATTATAACAAAACTGTAATTTCAGGGTTGCTTCCAAGACAAAAATTTAAAGAATAATAGTTTTTTTCCTGCTCTGGATTATTTAAAAAACTGTTTTTCTTTAAATACAAGACCTATCCAAATTCAAAAAAAGTGATATTCTAGTTTTAGGTTACTGAGAGTTGCCATACAATAACATTTATTTCTGTTGGTAATTTGGAACTAGACAGGCCACTATTAAAATAAATTCTAATAATTAACATTTCTATTGGAAAACAGAAATATCACTGATTCTTTCTTATGAAAAATAATTTCAATTTATTTCTTACTGGCTCTCTTTTAAATCTTTAAACAATTGTAGCGTAAGCAAAAAAACGAATTTAAAAACAATGGGATATTACATCTTTTGTTTTCTTTCATTATGAGCATAAATACGGAAATATATTCACATACCCTTCTGTACATTTGGTTTCTCATTACATTTCATATGTCTCTGAGATATATTAATTCATTTGATCTATGACCTATGGAGGGGCACGACAAAACTAAAGGTGAAAGCTTATTTATATGTATATATACTACTTTACTTTTTTCAAGTTATAAACCAGGCAAAACTGTAAAGTACTTTAATATTCAAAGTGAACTCAGAAAAAGCACAGTCAGTTCTCTGTATCCACTGGTTCTGCATCCACGGATTAAACCAACCATGGATAATAAATACTTGGGGAAAAATAACAAAAAATAATACAACAATAAAAAAAACGCAAATTTTAAAAACAACACAATATAACAACTACATGCCTATAATTTACATTGTATTAGATATTATAAGTAATCTAGAGATTATTTACAGTATAGAAAAGGATGTGCATAGTTTATACAAATATGTATACATATTTGTAAATAAATATACATATTTGTATAAAATACTACATTTGTATACAATAATGGCAAACACTATGTATCCCATTTTATATAAGGGACTTAAGCATCTGTGGATGCTGGTATCCAAAGGGATCCTGTAACCCATCCCCCCTTGATACTGACAGGCAACTGTAATGACAAGGGCTGCAAAGTATTAGCCTCAACACCTACATGTGCATATATTTCAATTTGAAATAATTTAGAAATTTAGAAGTGAAATACTGTTTTCTCATAGGAAATGATGATAAAGTAAATGTGTACATTTCCAAATAAAAATGCACTGAAAGTTATTACAAAGAAAATGAAAAACTAGAATATAATGATTGATTCTATCTCTATATTAATGATGCTATAAACGAATATGTATAGAGAGCTGATGGTACATTACATCTTCCTAATTAATTAGTATAAATCATCCCCAAACCTGACTAAAGATTTGAAAATGTCAATTTATACTAATCAGAACACCAGAAATAAGGAAGGGAAAAAATCAGTTCAAAGATTGCACCCAAATGAAGTGGTTAAGAACATACAGGATAAAAGCAGATGACAGATTGTGAAGACATACTGTCACAGATGGATACCAGGTGGAATGGATCAGACAATATTTTTAGAATCGATATTTTTTTCAACATTTAAGTTAAACTACCCTTTTGGATAAATGTTCAACAAAAGACTGGTAAGATAACTAGTTTTACGTGCATCTGAATAAACAAAATATCTAAAAGCTAAGGGGTGAATGATTTATTTTTATATTACTTAGGAATAATCAAGCATTGTATAAGAACTTGTAAAATAAACATTTGTCAGTGGATGAACACCAATGATAAAGGAGATATCGGATGCTTGAACATTTCCTTTACGCTTTCATTTCATTTCACCATAATGAGCATACTACCTATGGCACAGCATAACAAGGGGTAATACTTGCCAAATACCAGCAATTACAAAAAGGGGAGTTACAACCTTGTAAGAGTATGACTATTCTTTTTGTCATTTTTTCAACATGATTATTTTGCAGTTTAAGTTAGCAGCTGTTTAAATAAGAGGCTAGAAAGTAATCTTCTCATGCTACAGATGTTAAAAGATAATGTCTAGACATAGAGTCAATAAGGTTTTAAGGTTTTTGATTTTCCCAGGCTGAAATCCTACTCTTATCATATATTAGTGTTGAATGCTATACAATATTTCATAAAATTAGAATTTAGAGAAAACAATTTTTAGCAAGATGAGAAGCATTGCTTTTTGCTTGTTATTTCCATTACATCTTTGCTTTATAAATTTTCCTTCTAAGTTATGGCCTCAAATGGCATAGGTTGTCCAAACTTTTAGTTTTCTGTTTGTTGATGAAATGTGTTGAGTGGCTAACTCCAAAGCATTGTGCTTGCAGCTATAACAGCCTAAATGCTATTCAATATGGTTAGTTAAACAATCCACTTTTCACATGAAAAATATAATAGTTAAGTTCATACATTGGCTTCACCTTAATATCTATATCATTATTTCATTTTTTTTTTTTAGTAAATTACTTCTTCCACTACCCCTTTAAATAAAATTATACTAAAAGGAAACGGAGAATTCTGAAAATGCAGTACTTTCTTCTGAATTATGGTATACACTCTTACAATTTAGAGTGCATATGTCTTCAACAATTGTCAAAATGGTTATCTGGATTAAAATACATACATTTTCTATTCAAACATTTAATTGTGATACATGATTATATAACAAGATATATTTTTATTTTGACATATAGTCAATAATTATAGTAATATATCTTTGGAATTAACAACTAGAAATCACTAGTTTTTCTATTTAATTTTATTAATATAATCACAAATTCTACTTTATTGCTTCAATATCAAAAGGGAAAATTACAAAGTTAACAGAAATCTCCAAGAGCAGTAATTCTTGACCTGTTCTTAAAATCTAAATGTTCTGTGTAAAGTAATTGTTCAATAATTTGGTTATGTGAAAAAATGACTTGAGTCAAGTATAAAACAGAAGCTCTGACTTCTTAGAAATGGTGAATTCCATAGGGCAGGTCAGGGAAACTTGCATGTAATTTAGTACTTTTACACTGCACTTCTTATATTCAATATCATTTGTGAAAACTGTATGGAATAGGTTCTCACTCTTGCCATTAACTTCTACTTTTGATTCTCTGGAATCTGATATTTCATGGATTTGCTAGCTGTTTACCATATAGGATTATCACATAGTATTATGTGAGACAGTTTAATTAGAGAGCTTAGATGATGGTATCAAGATTAGTAGTAGTGTTAGCTCTCAGGATTCACCAACATCTCCAAAGTTATTTCTGTAGAACGACAAAGGTTTATGCTCTATTTGTCACTCTTCTTTTTTTTTTTTCTGGTGTATTCTCTTTTGAATAATCACAAGCTTAATATAAGTGTGCCATTTACTAATGGATAGTATATTGCCGCATGTTTTACAAAAGATAAAAAAAAATTCACTTCAAAGCGCATTTGACATATCATACTAGCACATAAAGGAATAAAGCCTTTCACAGTATACCTCGTGTTTCATAAATACATCAATTAATTTTCAGAGAAATAAAGTATAACAATAAATAAATAAAAATGTATAACATGTCAGAAGAATTATTAAGAATGTAGCAGAATATTAAATTCCTAACCAACAGAGATCCTCAAAATAATATGGAGTCACACTAAAGGTATCTATCCAGAGCTTGTAAAAAAATATTCAGGTCAAATACAGAGATAGTTCTATCAAGGAGTACACTATGTAGTGCTAACTTCCTGAAAAGAGTCATTACAGTTATATTTGCTAAATTTCTGAAACACATCACCTCCTTAGTGAAGCCGTATCTGACCTCTGGGTTAGATAACTGAGTCCCTCATCTGTCTTCCCATTCCTCTGTTTTAGCACTACAGAAAAGAATAGAGATATGAATTTATATACATAGACAAATACTCTATGTTTCTCTCTATTATCTATCTCATGCCAAGTGCATGATACCCTCACTAAAACTTCGCAAGATCATATTTTTCTAACTAAATGTAGAAGTGTCAAATATATTACCTTTATATTTCACAGTGTAATCCTTGTAAGTCTTCCTTTGAAGTGTCATGCCTTACTAGCGAATCTTTGACACTGCCAAATATGTTGGTTTTTACGTATATTTATAATCATTGTAATTTTATTTGCCAAAATAGAAGAAACTTGTATCTGTGAATGCATATTGATGGTTAAGAAAAAAATTAAAGAACAGTGGAGACTAGTCCTTCAGACTGCTGGCTATGGAGCCAAACACCTTGAGTTCAACTCCTGAGTTCAAGTGCTAGAACCATCATTAGACCACCAATAGGAAACTGCCTTGGTTTCCTCATCTGTAATACAGGAATAATAGTGACACCTTCCTAATAGGATCACTATGAGGATTAAATTAAGAACATGTAAGAGTGTCTGGCACACAGTAAGTAATTTACACGTATCAGTTAAACTTTTTTTTTTATAGTAAAGAATATCATTTTTAAAAAGATAATAATGCTTCCTCCACAACATACAAAAATTTCTGAAGAGTTTTCAACGTTTTTGCAAACAACCTGTTTTACTGCCTCATTATATAAATGATGTAGCTAAATGTCTAAAAGTTTCAACTTAGAAATTCCTTTAATAGTTTCAACAATTAAGGAAACAATGTACACTGGAACCTTTAAAATAATATTATTTAAAAATCTTCATTTGAAAATAAGCCTGTTTTCCTTCTGTTACTGATCTTACTCTGTTTAGCATGTTATTTTGGTAGAAGTACAACTCTAAGTATGCCAAACTCATGTTCCAATATGTGTAACTTGAAATGTAAAACCAAACAACAACAACATTAGAAAGACTGATAAAAACTCAGAGAGGCCAGGCATGGTGGCTCACACTTGTAATCCCAGCACTTTCGGAGGCCAAGGTGGGCAGATGGCTTGAGCTCAGGACTTTGAGACAAGCCCAGGCAACATAGTGAAACTCTCTTTCTACAAAAAAATAAATAAATAAATAAGAAAAATAGTGAGATGGCATGTGCCTGTAGTTCCAGCTACTCGAGAGGCTGATGCAGAAGGATCACTTAGGCCTGGGACACAGAAGTTACAGTGAGCCGAGATCATGCCACTGCACTCCAGCCTGGGCAACAGAGAGACCTTGTCTCAAAAAACAAACAAAAAAACCTTCAAGATTTGAAAGGCTCAATTAAAAAAAAAACTCCTAATAGGCAGATAGTATAGATAAAAAATTCACAATCAAGACAGCAAAGAAAAAAAAAGAATAGAGTTCTGTGAAAATACAACTTACATTTGAAGTCATTTCGTGGTTTTTCTTTGCTACCCTAAACAGTGATGTGTCTCTACACAATTTGCTATTAATCTGCTTCCCACCTAACCTGAAGAATCTGACTTTTTTTTTTTTCTAAAGACATCTAAGAAAAACGAAAACTCCCATTTTCCTCATTCATGATCACAGAAGGAAAACAGTTTAGAGTTTCTTCCATTGTTATTTATCCCAGCCAGTGAGTCCACAGAAAATTCATTATAAAAAATCTATGCCATGTGGACATGGTAGAAGATAGACAGAAGAAAGTGGCGGATGGTCATCTCATCATTAATGAGTATGAAAATAATCAAGAGAGGAAGAGAGAGGGCACACTGCTATACTGTCACCAGTAATTATCAGGGGACACATATTTTGTGTGTGTGGTTTCATTTTCTTTTTCTTTTTTTGAGACAGGCTCTCACTCTGCCACCCAGGAGGAGCGCAGTGGTATGATCACTATTCACTGTAGCCTCAACTGCTGAGGCTCAGGTGATTCTCCCACCTCAGCCTCCTGAGTAGCTGGGACCATAGGCATGAGTCACCACACTGAGCTAATTTTTAATATTATTTGTAGAGACAAGGTCTTGCTGTATTGCTCAGGTTGGTCTCAAATTCCTGGGGTCAACTGATCCACCTGTCTTGGCCTCTCAAAGTGCTGGAATTACAGGGATAAGCCACCACGCCTGGCCCGTTTTCATAAACCAATTCAGCACTGAAAGTCTGCCACCAAATAACTGATATGAATTCTTTGAGAACATATCTGATCCTCATAATATATGAGAACAGAAACAGAAGATTCTTCTTCCAACTACAGAAATACATATAGCTGACTGTCTGGAAAATCATGTCCTTCCCTTATAAGGTAACATTTAATGTCTTCCATATCAATGTATTTGAACACAAATAAAGTAGGTTGTATGCATAAATGCATACTCAAATGGAAGCCCCACATTTGAGGAAATATAAGAGCTCTTCAACTCTTCAGCCCTGGGCTTCAAGTTAAAGATTTGGGCAGACTCAGGTGCTTTCTCCTTCCATCTTTGAGGAAGACCCTTAAAACATAAATTAATTGTCTTTCTTTTCTTAAGTTCTCATCACCTACTCTATTATGTTTCCTGAGACAAGCAGCATTGCATCCCTAGCAGTTCCACATTCCTGAAGTATCTGAAAGTAATCACTTTGATGCTTTACATTTTACATACAACCACCGTGAGGAAATAAAAGATCCATAAAAAATTTACATGAGAATTACAACACTTTACAAATTTTCTTATCTATGTAATCTAATTTCTAACTCTCCAGTGCAATAGTTTTCCAATGAAGGTGATTCTGCCCTGTAGGAAACATTTGCCATTATCTGCAGACATTTTTCATGATCATAACTGGGTGTGGAGGAGGTCTGTTACTGGTATCTAGTAGGTAGACATCAAGCATGCTGCTAAACATCCTATATGCCTTCCAGAACAAAGAATGATCCTGTACAAAATGTCAATAGTGTTACTGTTGAGAAATTCTGCTTTAATACAAACAGGTATCAGTTTTACTTCTAGGCTCCAGGTATCTCCTTGTAATTGAGCCCATCCTAACTAAACAAAATAAATAATGGTTATTGCTAGTTATTTTTTTTTTAATATTTAAACAAAAAAATATAATTTCATTAGAAAAGTTAGTTTCACCCTTTACAATATTAGGTTTTCTTCAAAGTTCCCTAGATGATTTGCTTGGAAAGTAACTCTGAAATAATTCTGTGAAATAAGAAAAAAGGTTTGAAAAACTAAAAAAAAAAAAAAAACATGTGCTACATAGATTTAAGTTGACAGAACCATTGTTATTCCCACCATCCCTTCTCTTATATCAGTATCCCTCTTTCAAATTTCAAAAGGAAAACCAGAAGAAAATTTCCCTCCAAATTTGTCATTCCTTTAACAGCAGAAAACTTAAAAGTTTCTACTTTCTTCTACCTCTCATATCAAGGTAATGAATTCCTGTTTGTTATTCTTTTGACACTCTCATTACCGTAACTTTGTGTGTCAAATCATTATCATACCTCACCTCATTTACGATCCTATATTCCTGATTTGTTTCAGTCATTTGCTAACTTATTCAACAAATATTCTGGGTACTTCTTATGTTCTTATTATGCTAAGAACCAGACCCCTTCTAGGAAGAAAAACAGACACCAGTTCCTGCCCTCATAGACCTCTCAGTTTGTAGAAATCCAATGATAAATGAAACCATTCTAATAAAGCATTAGGTGTTATGAAAGGAGATCACTGTAGAAAACATGGACAGTTGGTGTCTTTGGTATAACTGAAACATGTAGAAAAAGTAAGAGATATTCAAGAGACTGGAAAGAGACAATTCATAGGCAAATAAATAGTAGAGAGGAAAAAGATCATGGCACATCCAAGGCAATGATCATGGTGCCTTGGAGGCAACGTCAAAGTGGCTGAAGTGCCAAATACAAGTGGAAGAGAAGCGAAGGTCAGAGCTGGAAAAAGAGACAGGGAAAGGAGGTAAGATGTTGTTTTTCCTAAGAGGAAAAGAAAGCTATTAAAGGATTTTTAAAAGACAGTGTTACCATAAGACTTGCATTTGGAAAGATTATTCTAGCCATGATGAATTAGCAAGAGGAAGCAAAAATAACAGGAGGGCTTCGGTGGTAATGCAAGATGACAGGGAAGAAGACGACAGCAGACTGAGGCAGTACGCATCAATTAGTTTAGCGGGAATTGGACATTGAGAAAAATCTTTGATAAGGGAAATCAAGAGATGTTTAACATATTCCCTCGTCTCTACTCTTGTACTTTTCAATTATCCAGAATGCACCAGCAGATTCCATTTTAAAACATTGGAACTTGGCCGGGCGCGGTGGCTCAAGCCTGTAATCCCAGCACTTTGGGAGGCCGAGACGGGCGGATCACGAGGTCAGGAGATCGAGACCATCCTGGCTAACACGGTGAAACCCCGTCTCTACTAAAAACTACAAAAAACTAGCTGGGCGACGTGGCGGCACCTGTAGTCCCAGCTACTTGGGAGGCTGAGGCAGGAGAATGGCGTGAACCCGGGAGGCGGAGCTTGCAGTGAGCTGAGATCAGGCCACAGCACTCCAGCCTGGGTGACAGAGCGAGACTCCGTCTCAAAAAAAAAAAAAGAAAAATTGGAACTTAAAATGCATTTTGATTTACAATTGCAAGAAGAGTCCTCAAGCATCATATGAGATAGGCAAGACAAGTAAAGTTCCCACATTAGACAGATTACAAAAGTGGAGTCTCAGAGAGAATAAGTAACTTACCAACTTTTGAAATATGACTAGGTAGTAAAAATAGGCTTAGAATCCAGTCATTCATTTCTGAATCCATTTCTGTTTCTAGTAAATTATGCTGCTTCAGGATTTAGAATTCTAGATTCTGGATTCTGCTTCTAAACTTCTGGCAAAGTCTTGTGTTATTTGGTGTGTACTGTACAATCTGGTACTTCATTAATGTCAAGTACAATTTTCTAATCATTTCATAAATGCATACATTTATTCACTAGCTATTCCACATAGATATAGAGATGAAAAACAAACATATATTTAATATGGCTGAAATGAATAAAATTATAAACAAGTATTTATGTTAATATAAGTAATACAGGAAAAAGAAATACGTTAGCATTATTCAAGTAAAAATTGTTACACATGGGATAGTTGGTGCTTTGATCAGAACATAAATATGTAATGAACTATAAAAATCAAATTTGCTTTAATACAGGCTTACTCTAATTGAATGTTAATTCCAGTAGGTAGAAAGAAAAATTAAAAATTTGAATTGCCTCTTCCTCCAAAACATAATTTTTCTTCCCATTTAATTAAATTTGTCAAATAATTCTATAAAATGTTTTACATTTTCATCTCTAGATTTGGCTCCAAAAGTTATAGTTGGTCATTTTGCTATTATGAAATATGAATATTTGAGTCACAGTTTAATAACTTTAGAGCATTATAATAACTTTTGTTAGGGAATGTAATTATCAGTTACATGAAGATCAATTTAACTTGGGATATGGTATGTAACAATAACTTTTTATATTTAAAAAGCTAAAATATGCAAGAACACACCTAGAAATGTGATTGTTTTGGAAACATAAAATATGTAGAAAAAGAAAGCTAAAAGTTTTATATCACCAGTGATTATACAATCAAACCACGAACCTTTCAAGAGTGAAAAAAGAGCTAGTAATAATAGCAGAATTAATGTCACCTTAATCACTAAAATAACAATAAAGGGAAATAAACGAGTTCTTGAAGTTATAGTGATGAGTCCATTAATAAAATTCATTCTAAATATAATAACTAAAGACATACACCTAGACATACAGCAGGCATACACCAAACAATAACCTAAACATACACCCAAGTTCTGAAACTTAGAGATTTTGTGAAATTTTTTGCCTTGAAGCTCCTCTACCAATGCTTTTAGGAGTTAGATTCAATATATTTCCCAGTATCAATCTTCTCAAAAACAAGTTTAAAACTGTGAAATGATTATGTTTCTTTGTTTTTAACATTTCTCCATACTAACTAAAGCACCCTGATTTAGTATGAAGAATCTGGGTTTCTTGCCTCAGTGATAAAACAGATTTCATTCTCCAGTAACATCTTAAAAAATATATATTATTAATCCATTTAACCCTTTCCAATCTGTAGAAGCAGTGCCCAATTATCTTAGAAAAGCAAAGAGTAAAGACCAAACACCTCAAATCCAATAAAATCTCTCATAAGTCCTGCACTTCAGTTCTAAACTGCCACAAGACAAATAGTTTGGTACAGGGAAACGAAAATATAGTTTAAGTCAAACTGTTAGGAAAGGCATGAAATGTGAACAATAACCACTTACAGTATATAATACAAAAGCAATATGAGACCCTAAAACATTCCACCATGGTACCAGGCATCTTAATCCATTTTTTTGTAAAGAACAAGAGGTATAAAGAGTTGAAACAGAATTTTTTAGGATGTCTGGAGAAAGAAGTACCCATTAGTAAGTGGCATTCTCACTGGGATTGCATTTCGTGAATATTCTCCATCAAAAAGATGAGAATATCAGTTTTTACACATTAGTCCAGGAAAGCGATAGTCTGAAATTAGAGCTGCTAAAAACAGGCAGGTACTGTGAAATTCAAGGAAATGCTGCATCAAAAAGCTAAGGGAATGAAAAAAAGGATAAAATTCTCTTTATCCTTACAAAATTGGCACATTATTCCAAGTGAGGTAACAGGCAGAACCTCACAGTAGATTAAAAGGAATTTGAGGACAAATGTTTCATTCAATAGGCCTTTCTATATAGCAGATAACTTTCCACCCAGTAAAGAAGAGCCTTGTCTTTTATTAACTGCATTTGAAGGTTTATGTTACTAAAAAAAAAAAAAAAAAAAAAAAAAACCTGTTTTTTCACTTATTCATGAATGTATTGGCAAGTACCTCTGCATCACTCATAAAATTCAACATGGCAGGTGGTCCTTAATTTTTCACCAAACTATTAAAAGCTCTGCAGACGGTGACTGCCTGTTTTCCATTTGCTTTTCACTTGTTTAAGCTGCCATTAAGCAATGCCTCCTGAATATTTTCAGAGATACCTTCTGTAAAAATAATAAAGTCCTCTTTAGACTACATATATATATATATATATATATAGTTTTTGAATTTTATCAGTTATTGGGTATATTTATTTCAAAGAATTTACATTTGCCATTTTAAAATTTATCTGTTTTCAGTGCTCCATGCACATCTGTCCTTAACAACACAATTACAAATTGAGAAACTTTAATGCAGTAAGTTTTCACCTGAAAGGAAAATAAGCAATAAGTTATTATTTTAAGTTACTGTATAATTAAGTGATACCTATCTGATTTTCATAAATCCAGGACTGAAGAAATTGTGGGGAACCCAAATATGATCTAATGTAATATCCCTCTAAAAGATCATATTGTGTTTTATTACATTATCTGAAACAGACTAAAGGTTTATATTTTAGAAAATCTTTTTCACTTAAAATATGGCCCTTACAAACTAGGATTTTTTTAGTTATTCTATAGACCAAATAAGCTACTACTTTCAGTATCATAATTAACACATGTACCTATTAATTCTAACAAATGGATAATTAAGAAACAGCAAATTAGTCACAAATTTAATTAAAAAGTTTATAAGCTTTATGTCAATGGTTGTTGGAACAAATAAACTAAAAAGTTAGGAGAAAAGACAATTACATTCTGAAATTCTGTGACAAAGATTTTTTCTTTTTTTCTTTTTTTTTTCTGATACCTGTGATCCTCTCATCCCAATTCCTCTGCTCAGTCTTTTGGAAAGAGAAATTGATGGCATTTCCATTTGTCAACAAGCACAGCCATACTTAAGTCATCATCAGCAATCAAATTTTTCATTTCCAGTCACAAATTCTGAAATTCCTCACTTTGATCTCAGCCTTGTATCTTGTTCCTGCTCCACTTTAATCCAGCTTTCTATGCCTGGATGATCATTTCTCCAAATGTGTTCGCAAACATTGCTCCAAATACCACTAAGAATTACATAAAAAGAACTTATTCTAAAAGTAAACTGTACACATTATATCAATCCAATAAGTTTAGAAAACTTTGGATAGAAAAAGTCCTTAAAACTAACCTCTCAATATTGTTATCTCACATTATAAAGCCTTCAAAACAAGGTAGAGCTCTTATTATGCAGACAAGTGGTACCCGACCTTTTTGGTACCAGGGACTGGTTTCATGGTAGACAATTTTTCCACAAATGGGGGCGAGGGTGGGAGTTGGGTAGAAGTGATGTTTGCAGTATGAAACTGTTCTACCTCAGATCATCAGGCATTAGTTAGAATCTCATTAAAAGTATGTAACCTAGGTCTCTCACATGCACAGTTCACAATAAGGTTCGTACTCCTATGAGAATGTAATGCTGATGATCTGACAGGAAAAGGAGCTCAGGTGATAATGCACCTGCCCACCCTGCACATCCTGCTGTGTAGCTCAGGGCATAACAGGCCAGCAACCACTACCTGTCTGCAGGTGAGGGTTGGGGACCCCTGCTATAGACAATATAAATAATTTAAAAATAAACTTTTATTCACTCTGATAACAAGTTTGCTTGGTCATTTCTCTTCTTTCTTCATGACACCTCTCTATTCTTATTCCAGCCATTTCCCCACCTTACCACTCAGTCCCCAGTTTATTGAATGAGGTTTTTTCCCTCACCACTGTTTAAGCGATACAATGAGATCCTACTTGCTCCATGTGGGTCTCCATGAAAAAGTCTCCCACCAGGATTTAATCTAACTTATCTTTCCAGCTGTTTTTACCACTAATCTTTCTTAAAATATCCATGAAAAGGTCCCAGCATACCCAAGTCATGTTCAACAGGTATCACTGCCATCACACACAGTCACTATCCAGAGCCACATTCATTCTAAGAAAAACTATTTGATTTTCTGACTGACTAAGGAGATTTTAGGGAAAGTGAGTATTTGAAACTACTTCTGTCTCTTTGTCCACTGAACCCAATCAACAAGTCTTTATCTGTTTTAAGAGCCTGATGTTAAGAGAGCTTAATTTGATGGACTCATCATTTAAAAGGAAATCTCCATTCCTCACTGCGTTAAATATTCTAAATAATTTAAACATAAACTCTCATGGCACCCAATAATTAAATTAACACTTACCAAGCACTTATTTTGTTCCAAAGACATTACTCTGTAGTGTGTGTGTGTGTGTGTGTGTGTGTGTGTGTGTGTGTGTGTACAATGACTTATATTGGAACTCATTGTGTGTGTGTGTATAATTTAATGTTAATAATAATCTTGGATGTCACTCAATGCATAGATTTTATCATGGTTCCTCAGTTTAACATGAGGAAACTTAAAGTTATGTGAGATTAAGTAGCTCGCCCAAGGTCACAACCGATAAGTGGTAAACGCTGGTCCCTGAGCTCTTGCCTTCACCAACAAAACGTAATTCTAAGGTCTTGCACTTAGGATTACATTAAATTACACCACCAAAACGTAATATCTGAGGCAATAACTTATTTGTCATAAAAATGTAAAAATAAAATATTCTGGGACTTCTAAGAAAGGAGATATTAGTTTTGACCATAAAAATCAGAGAGGGCTTCCTGGAGGAATAATAGTTGAGGTTTTTTTTTTTTTTTTTAGAGAACGTCTTGTTGTCAACCAGTTGACTGCAGTAGTACCATCATAGCTAACTGTAGCCTCGAACTCCTGGGCTCAAGCAATCTGCCCACTTCAGCTTTCACAGCAGCTGAGGCTACAGGATTGTCAGTGTGTTGATTAATTTTTTGTAGACAGGGTCTTGCTTTGCTGCCCAGGCTGATCTCAAACTCCTAGCTTCAAGGGATCCTCCTGCCTCAGCCCCACAAAGTGCTGGTGTTACAGAGATAAGTCACCATGCTTGGCCAACATGAGTTTTTGAAGGATACATAATATATAGAACTTTTATGAGGAGATGGATGAAAATTAGTATTAGGAAAGTAAAACAAGCACACTCAAAAATACTAAAATTACTGACCAAGTTAGTTTGGCTGAAGTGAATTTGGCTTAAAAAGAATAGTTAAAAAATAAACTCAAAAATCTAATGTCATGTGTTACCCTTAATATATCTTATTGTTTTACTAAGCACTAGTTCTACCTCCATAATGTGTCCCTAACACATCCCCCTTCCTTTTCTCCCATTTTCAGCAACAGGATCTTAGCTCAGAGTCTTTGCCTAAAATTTTTCCAAAAGAAGTTGTTGCCTTCAGTCTCTCCCATATGTAGTTCAGTATTCAGTAATAACTTTAACTTCCCTTCAAGTTATTACTACAGCCAAAATTTAATTATTATGCCCTCCTTAAGAATTCTTGGCCATTGCTCCATAACTACAAAGAGTAGTACAAATTATTTGGTACAACATAGAAAGCCCTCCAGAACTTAATCCAATTTTTCTACTTTGCTAGCTTTATCACTATAATCCTTCTCACTCAAGTCCCAGATATCTGATCATCAAATAAGAGCTGCAATTTCATATGTCACCCACTTTTGTTCATCACACTCACTGTGCCTAGAAGTGCCCTGATAGGATCTCACATTTGTCTAAACCTCAATGTACATATTATCTCCTGAAAGACCTTATTTGTTCCCTCATTGAAATTTATTCCTTCACTTTAATTACAATTAACTTCTGACTTATATTGTAACTCATTATTGAATGATTTGTCTTCCTAAAATATCTCCTGTAATTTAGCATGAAAATTAGTGTTAATTTCTTAAAACAAACCCACCAAATAGCATGAAGGTAAAAAACTATATTACTATATTCTCAATGGAAGGAAGAAACCCATAGATTTGGAATATGAAATAAGAGACGATCAAAAACTGGTTGCACTACAAACACAAATATGTGTGTAATAGAAAGGATATGGCAAAATTTAATATGCCATTGAAGAAGATTCTAGCAATGTATTCACTTCCTCTTATTAGTTATGTAATTAATTTGGTTTCCTTTTGAGGATTAATCTACTATTATATACCAATTTCATCCTTACATAAAATGGCACATTTACTTTTGGGGAATTAATCTATAAAACCTATTAAAACTCATGCTACCCATTTGCAGGTTGTTCTATAAATGAAATTCATTCCCACAATACAATGCAACTGATTGCAAATGTATAATGGTTTATTAGTAACAGTGGTATTTCAAGAACTACTAATATATTAATAGAAGAGAAAATATATATGTGTATGCATATAAATATATATTATTAGAGAGACATTTACATATTATGTAATACAGTGTGTCTAAATAATCCACCTCTGTGTCATCTAGCAGTCAGAAAGGAATAATAAAAATCAAACACTTCATACTTTTAACGCCCACAAACTTGTTTTCCTTCTACATTTATAGCAGTATATTAATTAAATTGGTCCAGATTTTAAATTTATACCGGAATATTTTTGAAAATAAAAAAACCTATATTTATTAACTATAATGGTATTTCATATTTTTTCTTTAACAACAACTAAAAAAGGTAATTGCACCCCACATATTAATGAGACTGAAGAATGAGACAATGATGGGTAATTTTATCTTGTTCTACACCCATGAGCCTATGAGACTTTTTCTTTGTAAAATTACATGTAAATAGATTAGATATACATAGAGATGGTAATGTGTGAATGGATGGATAGAATAGATAGATAGATAGATAGATAGACAGATAGTTAGATAATTAGTCTACTTTCACACTACTGTGAAGAAATACATAAGACTGGGACATTTATAAAGGAAAGAGGTTTAATTGATTCAGTTCTGCATAACTGGGGAGGTCTTAGGAAACATAATCATGGTGGAAGGGGAAGCAAACACGTCCTTCTTCACATAGCAGCAGGAGAGAGAAGTGCAGAGTGGAGTTGAGGAATCCCCTTATAAAACTACCAACTCTTGTGAGAACTCACTCACTATCATGAGAACAGCATGGGCAGTGGTGGACCACTCCCAACACATAAAGATTCCAATTCAAGATGAAATGTGGCTGAGGACACAGAGTCAGGCCACATCATTCCACCATGGGCCCCTCCCACATTTCATCTTTCTCAAATTTCACAACACAATTATGCCTTCCCAACAGTTCCCCAAGGACTTAACTCATTCCAGCTTTAACTCAAAATTCCAAGTCCAAAGTCTCATCTGAAACAAGGCAAGTCCCTTCTGACTATGAGCCTGTAAAATCAAATGCAAGTTAGTTATTTTTTAGATATAATGAGGGTACAGGCATTGGGTTAATAAACCCATTCCAAATGGAAGAAACTGGACAAAACAAAGAAGCTACAGGCCCCATGCAAGTCCAAAATCCAATAGGGTAGTCAAAAAGCCTTAAAGTTCAAAAATGATCTCTTTTGACTCTGTGTCTCACATTCAGGTCATGCTGATGCAAGACAGGGGCTCCCTGTTCTGGCTGCTTTCATGAGTTAGCATTGAGTGCCTGTGGCTTTTCCAGGTGCACAGTGCAAGCTGTTGATGGATCTTGCATTCTGGGGTACGAATAACAGTGGTCCTCTTCTCCCAGTTCCACTAGGCATTGCCCCAGTGGGGAGTCTATGTGGGAGTTACAATCCACTTTTCCCTTCCACACTACCCTAGCAGAGGTTCTCCATGGGGCTCCACACCTGCAGCAAACTTCTGCCTGGACATCTGGGTGTTTCCATGCATCATCTGAAATTTAGGAGGAGGTTCCCAAACCTCAATTCTTGACGTCTGTGCACCTGCAGGACCAATACCACATGAAAGTTGCCAAGACTTGGGGCTTGCACCCTCCAAAGCTATGGCCTGAGCTGTACCTTGGCCCCTGTTAGCCATGGATGGAGGGGCTGGGATGCAGGGCACCAAGTCCCTAGGCTGCACACAGCAGAGGGGCCCTGGACTTGGCCCACAAAATTGTTTTATCCTCCTAGGCCTCTGAGCCTGTGATGTCAAGGGATGCTATGAAGGTCGCTGACATACCCTGGAAACATTTTCCCCATTATCTTGGCAACTAACATTTGGCTCCTTATTACTTATGCAAATTTCTGCAGCCAGACTGAATTTCTCCCCACAAAAAAAATGTTTTTTCTTTTCTACCACATCATTAGGCTGCAAATTTTCCAAACTTGTATGCTTTGCTTCCTCTCATATGCTTTTTTACTTAGAAATTTCTTCTGCCTGATACCTTAAATCATCTCTCCCAAGTTCAAAGTTCCACCAGTCTCTAGGGCAGGAACAAAATGCCACCAGTCTCTTTGCTAAAAGTATAGCAAAAGTCAACTTTGCTCCAATTCCGAAGAATGTCCTCATCTCCTTCTGAGACCACCTTAGAATGGACTTCATTGTCATCATTATTGGCATTTTGGTCAAAGCCATTCAACAAGTCTCTAGGAAGTTCCAAACTTTCCCACATCATCCTGTCTTCTGAGTTCTCCAGATTGTTCAAACCTCTGCCTGTACCTATTTCCTAAGTTGCTTCCACATTTTCAGGTATACTTATAGCAGCACCCCACTACCTGATATCAATTGACTGTTTTAGTCCGTTTTCACACTGCTATGAAGAAATACCCCAAACTGAGTAATTTATACAGGAAAGAGGTTTAATTGACTTACAGTTATGCATGGCTGGGGAGGCCTCAGTAAATTTACGATCATGGAGGAAGGGGAAACAAACACATCCTTCTTCACATGGCAGCAGGAGAGGGAATTGCAGAGTGAATGGTGAAAATACCTTATAAAACCATCAGATCTCATGAGAACTCACTCACTACCACAAAAACAGCATGGGGTAATCACCTCCATGATCTAATCACCTTGCATGAGGTCCCTCCCCCAATAGTTGTGGATTACAATTCAAGATGAGATTTGGTGTGGGACACAAAGCCAGACCATATTAGATAGATAGATAGATAGATAGATAGATAGATAGATAGATAGATAG